>NW_027103536.1:0-55668 GCF_902728285.1 Clytia hemisphaerica
CTGCGGACGCATTTTGTAACATTTAATGACAACTTTTGTGATGCAAATAATGCATCCAACGATAGTGTTTTGAGCCAAAACGAAAGAGTCTTAGAGAAAATTTTCTCGGTCGACGCTAATGATGGTCGTCTTTCTGTAGTCACTTATATTGTTACTAAATCCAGTACACAAAATGATACCGCATTAACTTGGAGAAAAAAAAAACTTGCTCTTTTAATGATTTACATAAATAGGTAGTTCTAATAAATCTTGTATAAATGCATCATCGAACATTCAGAAGAAACTCTTGTGATGCCGCACCGTGTAGGGAAGGTACCTCGCTCGCCGTACCAGGTTTTTGCCAGTAAATGGTCAGTGTTGAATATAATGCAAGATTTTGAATGAATTGTGTGACCCAGAAGGCATACTTGGGTTTAACAATAGCGTGTTAAGACCGTTTTCTCAGGAATAAAAGAAGAAAAAATTGTCGAAAATTTTTCGCACTCGCTTCGCTTCGCTTCTTTGTAACTTTGGCGTGACAGACCTTAAACATTTCCCTAAAGGGTCGACGCTATCGAGAATAAAATCACAAAACTGCAGAAAACTTCATTTTGATGAAAATTTTCGGTATAAGAATAGGTCAAACAGCTTTAAAAGAGGCCATAAAAGGTCATATTTAGCCCAATAAGTTCACAATCGTTTAATAAAAGAATTAAAAGCAAAATTACCGCGTGAACGTGAAAATGGTTTTTTTCGCGCGTGAATACGTGAATTGGCAAAAATTTGCACGTGAATACGTGAATTGAGGGTCGACTGGGGGGGCCTCATTATAAGAACTTCATGAAATAGGCAGGGATTTTTTAATATTTTAATTGAAGTTTGGCATTAGAAATCCTCTCATATCTCAAGCATCACACAGAAATACAACTTGAATACAAAATTTGCACAAATACAGTCTGATAGTGCCATGTTTCCCTAGTATAAAAATTTTTAATATTCAATGTCAATTATTTTTGGAAATTTGTATTCAAAAATGGTGTTTTCATTTTGGCGAGATTGTATGTTGTCTCAAAGTATAGCTAGAACAATACACGCTTTTTTTTTTATAAGAATGGTGTTTTTTCATTTCATCATGAATATTCTTAACTTTTTGGCGAAAATCATCCAAAAATATTCTTACGGTATTCTTAGGTTAAGATCGAAATTGGCAATCTACAGGTTAAAATGCATTAAAAATGGCATTCTTAAGTTCAGTTGTTAAATTCCATGATGGTGATATTCTTACAATATTCTTAATTTTTTGGCCATTTTCATCATAGACATTCTTATAAAGTGTATTCTTATAAAAAAAAAAGCGTGTATCCGATTAAACTCTCAAATTTATCCCAACAAATTCTCCAAAGACTACTGAACCCATAAAATCATTTTCTGGACCCACAAAATCATCTTCAGAACCCACGTAATTTTTTTCAGGACCCACGTAATTTTTTTCAGGACCCACGTAATTTTTTTCAGGACCCACGAACTATGTACCCACGAGGGCACGAAGGCACGACCCAAGAGGGCACGAGGCGCACGAAGGCACGGGGCACACGTAATTAATCACACTCTTTTAAAAGCATTTGATAAAAGAATTATTTGTTCAGATAGAGTAGATGATAACTCAATTTAGATATCAATCTATCAGCCTCTTCCATCTTTAGAAATATCTCCTACAAAATTAAGTTTTAGCATGTCTGTTTGTCTTGTAAACAACATGTTCGTCAGATTTCTCCCCTCTGTAATTTACATACTGCGGTTTACGCCAGATTACGAGATCGAATTACTTCAATTTGGTTTAGTATTGCTAAACAAAACTCAAGTACTTTTTGCAAGAACTAATTTTACACGTTCTTTTATAAGAACGTCAAAAAATATGATTCAACAAAGCCTTCGGATGCTCTTAAGGGTTTTATTTTTACATGAGTGTTCCCATTTCATACCAGACACATATTTCATATCAGGACTATTATATATTGTTAAATTATACTGAGATAAGAAAAAAAATATTTTCCTATTTCTGACCAATCTTGCTCCACATACAAATGTGAAAAAGCTTGTGGATTAAAGTTTTAACCCTAAAGATGTCCACTATTTTGTGAGTACTTTTGTGTGATTATTTCCCACGAAGTTGGATGTTCTTCGATGTTTTGGATATGAAAGACTTAAAATGTTCTTACATAGTTCTTGTTATAAAAGACGTGTGTGAAGGCTTTCCAATCAAAATAGACAGACGTAATAGTTTAAACAGACCAATCAAAAGACATTTTACAAAAGAATCAGTGTAGTGAATTAAAGTGAAAGTACTTTTATTTTCAGTGTACGGGAGGTTTTTCCACAAATGTTTTGAAAAATATCTATAAAGCACGTTCAGACGTTCTGAAGACAGAAAGAGAATTTTTTAATGATGGCTTGTAAATTGAAAATAGTAAAGAGAATATAAACCAAAATGTAGTTTTGATTAGGGGATATAACAATTTTTAAAGGACATTTGATGAAAACACCAAAACAGTGCTGTGGATCATATCATCAAAGCTAAGGTAAGTTGATGCTCTGTTCTTTATATCGACTTAATTTTGTTTAGCATTCCTACTTTCAATTTTAAGGTGGTTGTCTACCGAGAAATGGAAAAAGTCATTTTTTTTTTACTTTTTTTGTAATAACTTTTGAAATATTTAAGATATCTCAATGAAACTTTCCACAATGGTAGTACAACTATTAACAATGCAAAATATGAAAAAAAATTCTAAAAATAGCACAGACGGGGGTGATACTGACCAGGGGGTTACCTACTATAATTTTCTCAATACAGGTTTTTAAAGACTTCTAAAATGTTTTAGCAAAAGATTTTAGGTATGGTGGTTTGTATTCATCAAAGGCAGAGGATGAGTGAAAAATAATTTTTTTCCAGCGGGTTTGGAACCTAAAAAACGTAATTTTTTTAAATATTATTTTAAGCTGGAAAGCCCTTTTCAAAAAATTTCTTCACTGAATACTCATCAAGCCAGTCAGGTTTTATCATGGTATTCAGAGGGGTTCTAGGTCCCCCCAAAAAATTTAGCTCCCCCCTAAAAATTAGGTACCCCCTGACATAAAACCTCTCTCAGCCCCCAGTAGAATAACCTAAGGTAAGAAGGATCAAAGAAAGAAAGTGAAATAAAGGGGGAAATCTGAACACATAGCAATCTTTAAACATCTTTAATAAATATAACGGGACAGATGTTTAAAAACTTTCTTGATATAAAAGTTGGACTAAAACAATGAATCTGTGGATTGAAAGCAGAAAAAGATTACTCCCAATTTTAAACAAAGCCAGCCCCCAGATCTTTCACTTGCAGTTGTAGGTCCCCCCAGCAATATAGGTCCCCCCTAAAAAATTAAATTTTGCCAGCCCCCAGCCAGAATATAGTAAAAAAAAAATTAGGTCCCCCCTAATCTCTGGGGGGGTTCATACCATGTTTTATACATATATAAGTTAAAATAAAACATTTCATAAAAATTGATAAAATATCCAAAAAGCAATAAAAACATGTTGCGCTAAAGTCATGTAAACAAAGCAAAGTTTGCGGTAATCTTACGATAACATAAAATTTCGGTGAAAACAGCCACATACCGTGAGATCGGGTAACTTGCATCAGTGGAGGCTAACATGCATAGCCCTCAAATAAATGACCTGGCTGGTCATCAAAATGCAACTACGCAGCTCTGCTCGCAGCTCTACTCTACCATTTTTGTTTTGATTCAACTTTGTATTTTAATGACCAGCCAGGTCATTTATTTGAGGGCTATGCATGTTAGCCTCCACTGATGCAAGTTACCCGATCTCACCGGTTAGTGTAAAACGCAGGTCACGGGTCACAGGTCGCAGGTCACAGGTCACAGGTCAACAAAGTGCAGACCGGAAAAAAAAATAAGATCATAACATATACATAACATAACATCAATACATAGCGCATTAAATTACAAAAAAGTAATACATGCTATTTAGATATTATAAAATGACAATTGAATAGAATAACAACCTATTTTGACATAGTGACACTTACTTACAAAAATAATGACAAAATCATAAAATATGATGCCTAGCAAGACAAAAGCACGAAAAATATTTATTATACAGAATGTGATGTAGATAGTGTGAATGGATATAAAACGGCACCAATCAGAAGCTTGGGAGGTCCCTAAGAGAGTGGTTTTAGAAGGATGAAACTAATTAATTATTCAATTGTCATTTTAATGACTTTAATGACAATTTTTGACAAAAATATTGACAGAATTACAAAATATCATGTCTTACAAGAGAAAAACACCAAAAATATTCAGCATGCCGAATGTGATGATAACAATATGGCTGGATATAAAATTACACCAATCAGAAGCTCGTGAGTTCTCTGAGAAGGTAGTTTTAGAGCGATTTGTTTTATTATATGTAACCATCATATAACATTACAAACATTACAATATGTAATATACCTGTTATACGTATAATATGGTTTCAAATATTTTCTGGTCTGCGTTATACACGGCGCAAACCGCGAAAGATCGATAAAAGCACATGGTTAAATTTTGATGTTTGAAATGGTTTTATATGGATGAAATTGCTTGAGAATGATGTTTTTGATAATTCTTTGTGTTTTCCAAACATTTTCCTCTGCAATGACATTGATTAGAGTTAACCTGTCATCACTGAGCTGTGACCTGTGACCTGCGACCTGTGACCTGTGACCTGCGTTTTACACTAACCGATCTCACGGTAAAAGTGTGCCAAAATGTTCATTCAAAGGCAAGCATGACTCTTTGTAGGCATGAACATGTATATTCTCTTTCACATAGACTGGAATTGACAATGAGCTGGCTTGACCGAAGGCGGCATTAGTGGCGGGTGTCAGATGAGAATTTGTGTCTCCAGAAGTTAGGTCCAGCTTATTATAATGCACATTTCCATTTCTGTTACATCATGTTGTGCTTGGAAATATCTCAGTTACATAAAAATCAACTACAAAATATTATGTGAGCCACCAAAAGCACACCGCACAGGGGCGGATACAGGAATTTTTATCACTGTGTTAAAATTCCGGTTTACCCCGTTTTTCCGATATAATCCCGATTTTCGAATCCGATTATTAAAGGAATACTCTACCCCATGGCTACATGCCACACACATGTACTAGTATATAATATCTTTGATTCACTCTACTTATAAGAGCACAGAATCATAGTTTCAAAAAGTCCTCATGATAGTTTATGTTCTTGTAAAAAACTTTAGATCAGCCTCAGAAAGAGAGAAAACTTCGTGATTTGTTTACACGAAAATCGCGATAGTGTGAAGGGTATGAAAAAGTGGTTTCACACAGTCTGAAGGAATGAAAATTCGTGAAAAGTATTCAAAACTATGTAATTTTCCTTACGAAATTCTGCCAAATTAATCTCCACCGTTGAGGGATTATAACAAGATGAATGCGACTCGCGACTCCTTCAGAGAACTTATTACGATGGAGAGTCTCTCTCATACAAACAAAAGCTTCTTTGACGTCGTTTTGAACACAGAAGTCGAAACGTATCAACAGATGTACCTTTTGGACATTGTGTACAGAAAGCATTTATGTTTCTTTGAAAGGAAAAATTATAGAAAACAATTTTAGTGTTTTTATTTTTGTGAATCTCGAGAAAATTGAGTGTGTGAATTCACCACGTTCACGGGACGTTCACATACCCTGTATCCGCCCCTGCCGCACCATCTATGCTCAAAACAAAATGGCGGTAACTTAAATGTTTTTCGCAGAAATCCAGCAACATAACCAATGTCAGGGGCGGATACAGGGTATGTGAACGTGGTGAATTTACACACTCAATTTTCTCGAGATTCGAAAAAAGATACGTTTCACTTTCTATGTTCAAAATGAATTCGAAGAAGCTTTTGTTTGTTTTTTTTTCTTATTTTATTTATGTCTCTTTAATCACCAAAAATCTCGGTATATCTACTAAAAATATAGGGTTGGTCTAAAAAGCAGGGTAGCCAATTGAGGTAGCCAATTGGGCTAGGTTGTGGGGTACCTAAATATTTTACAGACCAGAATAGAAATACCGAAAATGAATGCATAGAACCACATTTTACTGACCAGGGAGCACGAATCTGATTGATACTTAGATTGATCATGTATGATTCCAAAGATAAACAAAGATATAAATTACCACGTGTTAATGCACAAGGAGTAAGAAATAGAGCTTCATTATAATAGAGCTATTTCAAAAGACTTTTTGTACCTATTATATGCTGCCATATTAAAAAATTTTGAAAGGAATTAATTGTTTGAAACATCTAAACATGATATAAATTAAACAATAGATTCAATAACAAAGGATTGTTAAGATATGACAAGATTAGAGATCATATGGCCCAAAGACGATTCCAAAGCTATTATCATCGAATTACAGCTTCACGGAAATAACAATTAAAAACATAAAATCTAAATCTAAAATATTAAAAACTGTTTTGTATATATTTTTTATTCGGGTCTGTAAATTTTCAAACGAAGCCAAGAAGGAAGACAAAATGGCGCCAGGTCTCTTGAGAAGTAACAAAGCTCAGTACCTTTGGAAAAAAGGCTATTGTGGCTGAAGTTCGAAAGGAATCTTAAATTTTATTACATGGAATCATTAACAAGATGTTGTAATAGTTATTTCAACATGAAAACAGGTTTCAGATTTCAAAAGTTTAGGCAAAAAGAGGTACCCCATAACCTAGCCCAATTGGCTACCCCATTGGCTACCCTGCTTTTTAGACCAACCCATTTTTCCCTTCTCACTCTAAATGCGGTCCGTTTTGTTTCTGGGAAATCTAATAAAGGTTATCATGTCATGGCCTGGCTATTAGCTAGTACTGTTCATATTCAACACGAATGATTGTCCACACACGTGTGCATTCCCTTAGAATTCCCATTTCCATTTTGTCAAAAGGTGAAGGGAAAAAAAATCACCTTTTGTGTTAAAAGGAGAAAAAAGTTCACCTTTTGTGTTAAAAGGAGAAAAAAAATCATCTTTTGTGTTAAAAGGAGAAAAAAAATCATCTTTTGTGTTAAAAGGAGAAAAAAATTCATCTTTTGTGTTAAAAGGAGAAAAAATTCACCTTTTGTGTTAAAAGGAGAAAAAAGTTCACCTTTTGTGTTAAAAGGAGAAAAAAAATCATCTTTTGTGTTAAAAGGAGAAAAAAATTCATCTTTTGTGTTAAAAGGAGAAAAAATTCACCTTTTGTGTTAAAAGGAGAAAAAAGTTCACCTTTTATATTTCACTTCTCCTTTTCATTAAAAGGAACGGAGAAATTTTGAAAAAGAGAATAAAACCGCTTTCAGAGCCATCGTAGAGTTGTTTAAAATATTTGTTACACCTTGAAATAACTTACGTAATTTACAATTTAACTATTTCGAAGGACCCTTTTTTCAAGGTTTTTGGCTTATAAATTGATCAAACTTATATTTTATTTTAAAAATCTTCATTCAAGATAAAGTCAAATATAAAATCTTGCAAAAAAGTCCCTTATGAAAACCAATAAACTTTGCAACAACTAATTATTTCAATTAATTTGAAAAAAATATTCTCAACCGCTGACTGGGGTTCGCGGATACGCTCCGACAGACATGTGTTAAAAAGAAAAAGAGAAATAGCCGTTGTACTCAGTCCAGCTTCGCTATACAAGTGTCCTTGGTGAAAATTATTCTTCTTTTGACAAAAGGTGAAGTGAAAAAAATTCTCCTTTTGACAAAAGGTGAAGTGAAAAAAATTCTCCTTTTGACAAAAGGTGAAGTGAAAAAGATTCTCCTTTTGACGAAAGGTGAAAATAATTCTCCTTTTGAAATTCACTTCTCCTATTGTTAAACAATAGAACCTATTATTTTGTTTTAAAAGGAAAAAAGAAATTGAAATCGAGAGGAAATTCTCTCTCAGAGCCATCGTAGTTATGTGTTTCTTTTCTCTTCCAAGAAAAAATATTTTTCGCGCCAAAGTTTCCCCGATAACCTGTTTTCTGGTATAGAGTTTTTTCCGGTTTTTCTGGTATAGAGTAGGGGTGGTGTTGGAACAAGAATGTTCTGGATGGAAAATTTTCGAAAAATTAATTGCGGGGGGACGCCAAGAGTACGCTGGGGAAGCTTTGGTATAACTGGGTTGTATAGCTTTAAAATATTAGCTCAAGTAAAGCTTTGATATTTTTAATGAAGCCATGTGGCTTTTTCAATTCTTCAATAAATTCTCTTGAATGTTGAAAACCATAAAGTTGGAATAATATTTTCTCTATCTACAGCTTCACGTATTAAAAAATATTAAAAATATATCATTCATTATTATATCAACCAACAGAATAAAATCTTCTAGTCTAATTGAGTTTAGCTCGCGCAATTTTACATTTTATACAAAATGATAAATCGGATGCTTACATACTACATAATATAGCAGCATCATGAAGCATCGTGGCCAATAAATTCAAAAGATGGAAGTCAACGTTGACTTGAATAAATTTTAGAACTTATTGCATAAATTTAAATTCGCATTTTTTTTCAAACAAAAGACTTTCAGAGAATATGAAAGAACCGGTAGTGATCTTAGTGATTTCCTATTACGGAGATACAAATTTAACAGTTGGAAAAGTTCCGAAATTTGTTTCCACTTCCGTGCGCCCGCGTTAAAAATATATCTACTAATGTTAATCTCTCTCAAAGATCACACGCAAATCATTATTTGGATATGTTCCAGTAATAAGTATTGAGTTTGGCGTTTTCGTCTATTAAAAACAATAGTTCAGAAAAGGAATAAAATACTGTAAGATGTTGTTCGGATGCCAAAACTTTCAACATATCTGAGTGCATCAGTGGATAAAGATATCTTCAAGAGGGGGGTTTCAGGGGGTACCCGATTCCGCAATTCCGCCAATTTTTTCTCCAATTTCCGTCAAACCGTCTTAAATTGAACCAAAATTCCGTCACCGAAAATTCCTTTGAAATTCAATATTTTTGTCGAAAACTCCGCAAATTTTGAATATTTTTTATCAATTCCGAAATTCCGCAAATTTTTTGCCAAATTCCGTTTTTCCGCACTAAAATTGTCTAATTTTCCGTCTCCGTCAGAGAACCCAATTTCCGTAATTCCGTCTAAATTTTCGCCGAATTCCGCCACTCCGTCCGAAAAAAGGGCCGATTCCGCTCCTCCGCCAACCATGAACCCCCCCCCCTTCAAGTGGAGTAAAAATCACACACAAACTATTCGCAAATACATACATATATGTGTCAGCTTTACTTCTTTTTGGATCTTTTGCCTTGACCTAATAATAATAATAATAATAATAATAATCAAAATAAACAAAAGTTAATCATAATTACATAATGTAATGAGTTTCGAGGGTTTTTCCGAAAATTCACGAATTAGATGTTCGCAAAGTAAATGGAGTAATTCTTTAAAAAGCTTTCTCAGGTCAGAAGATTCTGTTTATTCACTGTGTAAACAGGGTTATTTTAAAAACCATGGTATTCCAAGTGGCGAATGACTATGGTGGCATTAAACCAAGATACAATATGCTTTACTTTGTCATTGTTTCAAAATACTGGAGTTTATGATTATTCGACATGTAATCCTGATTAGCAAAAGGTCTAGAGAATGTCACCCTTCAAATGTCTTTAAACATTTTTAACTGTTTAATGATGATCGGGTTGAGGATAAAAAGCTTGGAAAATATTTTTTTTTCTCCTGTCTTCATTTAACATCCCCTGGCAGCAGCTATAAGCTTATGATTACATATGCTGTGGATTGATTGTTATGTTCAAATTTTTCCTTGTGTTTACTGTTGTGTTTTTTTTCTCTTTGGAATATTTTATGACAATCAGTCTTTTTCTCGATTTGAGCTCGTTATTTTTATTTAAACAACCTCGATTTGTGTAATTTACGATGCGTGATCCAACGATTCACGATGCGCGATGCACGATCCATGCATATATTATGTTAATTATTCTAATTATGCACTTACAGGTTTTAGTAATCACATATTTTATTTCCTTCCTTTGTATTCCTGGAAAATCAATGTAAAGTGTGCGTGTTTATATTTTAATCTCAACAATCAAATCAAATCAAAACAAACTTTTTTGCCCATGCTTTGAATTGAATATCTTGTAACCTTTTTGCTTTCTTTCTTGAAAAAAACGTTTTTCCAATTAAACCAACCAAATTGGACTTGTCATATGATAATATACGAGTTGCAAGTTACGAGTTATGAGTTACGAGTTGCGTTTAGAACCACGAGTTGCGAGTTACTTTTTACGAGTTACGAGTTACGAGTTGCATTTTAACTCACAAAATTCGCGAGTTGCAAATTAAAAGTGCGAGTTGCAAATTAAAAGTGCGAGTTGCAAGGGTTGGTGTAATTTAAGATGCACGATCTAACGATTTACGATTCACGATGCACGATCCATGCATAAAGTATGCTGATTATTCCTAATAATTATCATAAAACTTAAATTATATAACATAATTCTAAAACAATGGCATAATCTTTTCTCGCTTTTGTTTACCATGGTAAATTTATGCAAAAAAAAAAGAAATGAGTAAGAAATGGAACTACGAATAATTACGACCGTTTTATTATGAAAAAACTAACTTACATAATGTTGATAATGAATGGAAGCTACCTTGTGAACAAAATCTCACAATTGACAGAGAGTGGAAGTAAACAATGTACAAGAAATATTTTTGCTCTCTCATAATCGAATATAGGAATTTCTTTCTTAAAGGAAATAAAATAATATATTGAAAATAATATGTTTTTCGGACCGTAATGTACGAAGCAAAAAAACTGGTGCTCTATTATGAGAAAGAATTTTTTCTTTCGGTAAACAACTCCCCTATATTTATTCAAGTTATGAAAAGAGAGTACAAAAGGTGAATGCACCACGTGGCTTTCATTTTCTTTTAATCTTTGACTGATTTAAGTATAATTTGTATAATCTTATATAAATGATGTTCTCAAAAATAATTGAGTTTCAGCGAATGAAAGTTTGTAAATTGCCTAAATATTTTATCATGATTTGCATAATTACGCATGAATTAACATATTTTATGCACGGATCGCGAATCGTGCATCGTAAATCGTTAGATCGTGCATCTTAAATTACACCAACCCGAGTTGCAAATTAAAAGTGCGAGTTGCATATTAAAAGTGCGAGTTGCAAATTAAAAGTGCAAGTTGCAAATCGAAAAGTGCGTGTTACAAATCGAAAAGTCAGTATGTAAGAGTGAAATTTTTTATTGATGAAAGGAAATATATTTTTTAAATGATTAAATGATTATTGCTGCTCACTATTGTACATAAAAAGAGCAAATATTTGGTGGAGAAAAGAAAA
Organism: Clytia hemisphaerica; assembly: GCF_902728285.1. Classification (NCBI taxonomy): domain Eukaryota; kingdom Metazoa; phylum Cnidaria; class Hydrozoa; order Leptothecata; family Clytiidae; genus Clytia; species Clytia hemisphaerica. The sequence continues at coordinate 11,397 of NW_027103536.1, forward strand.
TGTACAAAAAGTCGTTGTTACTAAAAGTGGTAACGGTAGGTAACGATAGGTAACGATAGGTAACGATAGGTAACGACAAGTAACGGTAGGTAACGACAGGTAACGGTCGGTAACGATGAAGTACCGCACGTAACGAGGGATAACGAAAAAGTAACGAAGTAACGATGGGGGAAAAGCTGAAATGGTGGCCCTGAGGTGCCGAACTATCAAAATTTGTAAATTTCTGCGCCAGAGCTAATGGTTCCGGTGATTTTGGGAGAACCTAACGACTCTGGTTAATCTATTCAAGAATTTTGGAAATCTGATGATTGTATACATCAGAATCTGATCGTTCTGGTGAATATGACTGTGGAGATAATAAATCCAATCGTTTTTATTCTGAATTGGTGTTTGTGAATAAACTGAAAGATTTGACGATGGTGTTGGTCAATGCAATGATGAAATAAAAGATGCTGGTCAATGTAATGATGGAATCAGCGGCGATGGTCGATGCAGTAATGGAATCAATGGTGTTGGTCAATACAATGCTGGAATCAATGGTGCTGGTCAATGCAATGATTGAATCAATGGTGCTGGTCATTACAATGATGGAATCTTGGTGCTGGTCAATACAATGATGGAATCAATGGTGCTGGTCAATGCGATGATGGAATCAATGGTGTTGGTCAATTCAATGCTGGAATCAATGATGCTGGTCAATGCAATGATGGAATCAATGGTGCTGGTCAATGCAATGATGAAATCAATGGTGCTGGTCAATGCAATGATGGAATCAATGGTGCTGGTCAATACAATGATGTAATCAATGGTGCTGGCCAATGCAATGATAGAATCGATTGTGCTGGTCAATGAAATGATGGAATCAATGATGGTGCTGGTCAATGCAATGATGAAATCAACGGTGCTGGTCAATACAATGATAGAATCAATGGTGATGGGCAATACAATGATAGAATCGATGGTGGTGTACTGGTGGATGCAATGCTGCACTCACCAATGGTACTGTTGTGCAGGTGAATGCATCCTCTTTATAAGAAATCCATCGATAATTTTCGATTGTTAAGTTAGGGATTGTGCATTCTTTTCAATTTTTTCAATGTTTTTAAACCTTTGTAGTAAAAGAGAAGTATGTTTTTTGATTTTATTTACATCTGACGATTGCTAGGAGAGCATGAAACTCGGAGTAATGTAAATTTTTAACTTCTCAAGGAAATTAATTTAAGAATACAATCCATAACTTTTAATTCAAGGGGTATTGACATCAACTCTCTCCTCCGTTTGGCAAATTTTGCTTTATTTAGAGTGTATTTACAAATTTACACAAATCTTTTTCTTTAATAATCAATACGATGTGAAATAAAAAGATACAGCTGCTACCTCGTGTTAAAAGGTGTGAAAGTACGTTTCTTGGGAAAACATTTTACATAAACATGTGATCTTTCTAAACAGGATTAAACAGGATTGTTTACAACTTGTAAGCATATTTTGTATCATACTGCACGTGGAGCTCTACAATCGTGTATATTACAATAATGAAGAAAGTTACATAACACTAAGGATAGACTTCTTCTTTTGACCTAGCCGAGCTGTATTATTTTTTCTGCATGCTTTTTCCCCTGAATTATGATTTTCTCACAGGGGTTGCGAACACCAAAATACCGACTCATTTTTCTTGAATCATCATCGCTTTTTTATAAGAACCAGTAAATTTTCGTGATTTCACCACGTGATTTTCAGGCTCTAATGTTATTAAAATCTCAAATTGTCCTTTATTTCCTTAGTTTATTCACTTATTTTCTTAAAAGTTAAAAGAGCTGTTTTTGAATTCTGAGATTTTTAATTAAAAAAACATTTTTTAACTCGAAGGAAAGGGCAAATACTGGCATTTTTTGGTTGACTTTCAATGAACTTATGAGAAGAGAAGAGGAACTTTCCATCTTAAAACGCATCTTATCCTCAATATAATATTGTTTTTTTAAATTGATTTGCAGAATGGAATGCTAAAATTTTGCTATAATGTCAATTGCACAAGAATCAATTACGAAACGAGCAATCAGTGAATGGTAATCAAATTATTAAGAGCTTAATCATAAGCTGGAGGGGGTTTATCTAAAGAATCCTGCATTACTAAAAATAGACAAAAAGAACGCCAAATTTCATAAAAAACGACATATTGCATTGGCCAGCACCATTGATTCCAGCATTGTATTGACCAACACCATTGATTCCATTACTGCGTTGACCATCACCACTGATTCCATCATTACATTGACCAGCACCGTTTATTTCATCATTGCATTGACCAACACCAAAGCCGTCAAATCTTTCAGTTTATTCACAAGCACTAATTTACAATAAAAACGATTTGATCTCCACAGTCATATTCACCAGAACGATCAGATCCTGCTGTACAATCATCAGATTTCCAAAATTCTTGAATAGATTAACCAGAGTCTGGCGCAGAAAGTTACAAATTTTGATAGTTCGACACCTCAGGGCCACCATTTTCAGCTTTTTCCCCATCGTTACTTCGTTACTTTTTCGTTACCCCTCGTTACTTGCGTTACTTCATTGTTACCGACCGTTACTTCGTCGTTACCTGTCATTACCTACCGTAACCACTTTTAGTAACAACTACAAAAAATATGTATTGACATTGCATGAGTGTAAAGAACTGTAGAGAAAAATGCTCCCGGACGAGGGTAATAGGTTTGGATGCGTTGTTACTAAAAAGGGTAACATGGGGTAACACGGGGTAATAGGGGGTAACAAGGTAACAGGCTGAGAATGATGGCTCTGAGGGGTTGTTTCAACAACTGTATAAGATCACATGCAAAACGTATATAATCATGGTCGTAATATTTTAGAAAAAAGGGAAATTCCCACGAATTTTCAAAAGTAAAAACGATTTGGAAGTGCTCTAACTTAGGTTGGAAGGATAGAGTTTTAACGCTAGATTTAAGACTTTAGGATCTGAGTTCAAAAATGGTCCAATACGGCTCAGAAAATAGCCTGGAAATCTATAAACCCGTGCCAAATTGAAATATTTAAGAGATGGCCCAAAATCTCGCCCGAACTCCAAATTTTGAAAAACAAGGAAATAAGCTAAATTCTCAATAGATTGTTAACATGATTGTAGAACAGCCATTTGGAAGCTATTGAAGCTTGAATAGGGTGTCGATTTCTATCCTTTTGTGTTATCAGCATCAAATTTATAAGTGACAAAAACCCAAATCAGTCCCTCGTAGAGTGCTTTTTTCGGTAAAACTTTTGAAAAAACGAGTCCCATGTAGGGTCTTCTTTTGGAACCTCAGCAGAGCATCCCCGTCGGTCGGCAAGGGTACTACCCCCCCCCCCGGGGGACAAAACCTTTACTGGAATTGATTAAAAAAGCTTTACATTTGACCATCAGATCATTATTTCATAAAAATAAGTGATTTTATCAACATAAAGACAATAGAAGTCATAGAATAATTGATTAGAATTGTATCTCTAAAACTGCCCTTCCAAAAGTTTGCCTAAAAATTTATCTATTTATATCAAAGGCATCTCATTCTGTACAATTAAAATATTTGGTGTAATAAAGCTTGCAGGTATCACACTTAAGTAGCCTGTCAATAATTTTGTCAAAAAGTGTCACTTTGTCTTGAAAATGACAGGTAACGTCCACGTTATTAAAATCTTAAAAGCAACGTTAAAGATGTTTCTCGATAGGAAGAAACACGCGCATTTCCTTTCAAAACTTAAAGTTATGTAATGCTCTGTTTTGTGTTAATACAAAAATGAGCGAAAAAAATGTGTGATTTGAGTGGTTTCACAACTGGTCGTGGTCCACTTAGCTTTTTTTGGTCGCCGCACAACGCGTACGGCTCGATTATTGCATAAATTAGATAAATTAAGCCTTCAAGGCTTGTCGCAATGAACGGCGTGAGCTTTTTTGAAAGTTGAAAAATTTCAACTTTGTGCGCAAAGCTGTGCGTTTCTTCTATTGTTCTTTATGAAGTAGCCAATCAGAGAGAAGGTAAACATACTGATTGTGTGTTTATTTTCATCATGTATAATTGCTTTACGCGCTACTAATAATTACGCGCAAAGTATAAAAGCGCTCTGCGCACAATGCGCTCGAGCCGTGCGCATTGAACGGCGACCAAAAAAGGACAAGTGGACCACGACCTTTAGTCACAAAACGTTAACAGTTTGGCTGAGTTTTCCATGCTTTGCTTTGGGTTAAGCTTTTTTTTGTGCTGTTATTATAACAGTCTCAGACTTGATTTTAATTTGCAACTCGCACTTTTAATATGCAACTCGCACCTTCAATTTGCAACTCGCACTTTTAATTTGCAACTCACACCTTCAATTTGCAACTCGCACTTTTAATTTTCAACTCGCGAATTTTGTGTGTTAAAATGCAACTCGTAACTCACAACTCGCGATTTTATTTTGTTAAAATGCAACTCGTAACTCGTAGAAAGTAACTCGCAACTCGTGGTTCTAAATGCAACTCGTAACTCGTAACTTGTAACTCGTAACTCGCATATGAAAAATCCTCATTGAGACAGGGTTATAAACAAAAATTTACAATGTTGTGGTAAAGTAGGGAAGACGTTTTTTAATGAAGTGTATAAACTCACCTTTTTTGAGAAAGATCAAATGAATTGACTTGATCATCTACGATGGCTCTGAGGGAGAAATTCCTCTCCATTTCAAATTCTCTTTTCCTTTCAAAACAAATAATAGGTTCTATTGTTTAACAAAAGGAGAAGTGAATTTTAAAAGGAGAATTTTTTTCACTTCACCTTTTGTCAAAAGGAGAATTATTTTCACCTTTTGTCAAAAGGAGAATTATTTTCACCTTTTGTCAAAAGGAGAATTATTTTCACCTTTTGTCAAAAGGAGAATTATTTTCACCTTTTGTCAAAAGGAGAATTATTTTCACCTTTTATCAAAAGGAGAATTTTTTTCACCTTTTGTCAAAAGGAGAATTTTTTTCTCGCCTAGATTTGGATTTTTAGACTAATCGTCATGCATTTTAACCTTGAATTTTAACCTTAACCTTTTAATCGTGAGTTGATGAGGAAAAGCTTAGTAATTCCCGTTGTCTTCGGACCATCTTTAATCTGGCGTTTGTACGAAAACCATGCGGGCCGCGCAACTTATGTAGAAAACAATTTGCTTCAAATTCTACTATTATTCTATCATTTTAGTCAGAGAATCTGCCGTATACTATCTTCGCTTTTTGATTTGAATGATAGCGCTGCGATACTTTTTCCACCATCAGATTTTCAAAGGCAAAAAGTAGTTGAGCTCCAGCTCCTGGACTATCTATCATTCGGCTTTACTTCATTTTTCCCTCCTCACTCTAAATGCGGTCCGTTTTGTTTCTGGGAAATCTAATAAAGGTTATCATGTCATGGCCTGGCTATTAGCTAGTACTGTTCATATTCAACACGAATGATTGTCCACACACGTGTGCATTCCCTTTGAATTCCCATTTCCATTTTGTCAAAAGGTGAAGTGAAAAAAATTCACCTTTTGTGTTAAAAGGAGAAAAAAGTTCACCTTTTGTGTTAAAAGGAGAAAAAAAATCATCTTTTGTGTTAAAAGGAGAAAAAAATTCATCTTTTGTGTTAAAAGGAGAAAAAATTCACCTTTTGTGTTAAAAGGAGAAAAAAGTTCACCTTTTATATTTCACTTCTCCTTTTCATTAAAAGGAACGGAGAAATTTTGAAAAAGAGAATAAAACCGCTTTCAGAGCCATCGTAATCATCAAATAAAGAAAAAAATCAAATAAATAAAAGCAACAGTTGCAATTCAGTTGGTGAAAGGTTTTTATAAGAACATGCCAAAAGTAATGTAGCCAATGATTTCTTATTTACCTTATTCTCTGTTCTTAAAAAAACAAATATTTCCCCTTACACTTGCAGATGGACTGCCTGATCGAAAAAAAAAACTTATTATACTTGACTTTTTTGCTCTGCTTGATTTCATTTGAATGCTTTGAATAATGACGCTTTCGCTTTTATTTAACTTTATTGGTTATATGCATTTTCTCTTTGTCTGGCAGTTCATTTGAATAAAGTTTAGTTGCTCTAAACCTAGTTAAAGCTTTTCCTAAATTAGTTTTATTTCCTACACTCATATTTGCCTCAATATAAGCAAATTGATGAGCATGGAATCCATAAGTAGCAAAAATATAGTCTGAAATTTATTTTGATGTTGATAGTTCCATCAACATTGATTTGCCAGTATCACTATCAACTATCTTTCCTTCACCGTCACGACTGTGAGAATCAAACAAATAAAATTTTTGCCTAGTAGTTCTATCTTTTAAAATGGATACACAATAACCTTCAATAAAAAGAATTACACCAGTGACAGTTTCACTAAAAAATAAGTTTTCGTTGAGAAAAGTATCCAAATAAACTTGACTGCCATCATAAAGAGTCTCTACATAACCATCAACTAGCTGAATAACCTTGATATCAAAAACATTATCTTCAACAAAAATTTTCAAGGGTAGCTCGTTAATATGAAAACCTTGTCACCCTTGTGCAAAATATAGTCTAAATCATAGTCTTTCCAAAAATTGGTATGTCCAATCTTCGATGAAGAAAGTGACATAGCAGCACACTGCTTACCAGCGCTATGTCCAAACATTTCGTGTGCTTGGTTGAAATTACCTTGGATTACCTTCATGTTTATATTTATGTGGAAGTTTGTTGATATATGAATCTCTTGACACCAATCTAATCCACAAAAGAGGAGATGCTTTATTCTATCGACCTCTTTGTCAAGAATATATGTCAACCTGAAATATCGGACAATAGTTTTTCTATCGACTTCTTTGTCGAGAATGTAAATCAATCTGCTCAAGCAGACAAGGTTTATATTTTTGCCGTGTACGAAATATCGGACAATAGTTTTTCTATCGACTTCTTTGTCGAGAGTGTAAATAATCAATCTGCTCAACAAGCAGACAAGGTTTGTTTTATCGACCTCTTCGTCGAGAATGTAAATCAATCTGCTCAAGCAGACAAGGTTTGTTTTATCGCGTTGTTACTAAAAGTGGTAACACAGGGTAACACATGGTAACAGGGGGTAACACTAGGGTAACAGGGGGTAACACATGGGTAACACATGGGTAACAGGGGTAACACTAGGGTAACAGGGTAACAGTTTGAAAATGGTGGCTCTGAGGGGTCGGAAATTTGAAAATTGACTTAACCAATGTTGTTGGTGAATACAATGATAGAATGAATGATGCTGGTCAATGCAATGATGGAATCGATGTTGCTGGTGAATTCAATGGTGGAATCAATGGTGCAGGTGACTGAAATGATGGAATCGATGTTGCTGGTGACTGAAATGATGGAATCGATGTTACTGGTGACTGAAATGATGGAATCGATTTTACTGGTGAATGCAATGATGGTGTTACTGGTGAATGCAATGATGGAATCAATGGTGCTGGTGATTGCAATGGTGGAATCAATGGTGCTGGTGAATTTTATGTTGGAATCAATGGTGCAGGTGACTGAAATGATGGAATCGATGTTGCTGGTGAATGCAATGATGGTGTTACTGGTGAATGCAATGATGCAATCAATGGTGCTGGTGAATTTAATGCTGGAATCAATGGTGCTGGTGAATTCAATGGTGGAATCAATGGTGCAGGTGAATGCAATGATGGAATCGATGAATCAATGATTTCCATCATTGCATTGACCAGCATCATTCATTCTATCATTGTATTCACCAACAACATTGGTTAAGTCAATTTTCAAATTTCCGACCCCTCAGAGCCACCATTTTCAAACTGTTACCCTGTTACCCTAGTGTTACCCCCTGTTACCATGTGTTACCCTGTGTTACCACTTTTAGTAACAACGGTTTTATCGACCTCTTTGTCGAGAATGTAAATCAATCTGCTCAAGCAGACAAGGTTTATATTTTTGCCGTGTACCTCTTTAGTGATCAAGCACTGTTGTTTACTCACACTGTTGGTGATCAATGCTTCCTTAATCACCAGCACCCCGCACATTGTATGGCACTTTTAGGAGAAAAAAAAAAAAAAAATTAAGAATATTGCATCCAAAAACTTCAAAAATCCTTATGAAAAAGTACAGTAAAGGCTTTTTCTTTCATTTTAAAAACGAGTGAGGCATGCGGCGAACATTTTTTTTCTCTCGCTATCAATTTTTGGTTTTTCTACACAGAAGATATAAGTTATTTTAATAATTCTGATTATGATAAATTATTTCCCCTTCTTTTTTTTATTTTTTTGGACCTACCCCGGTGGGGTGGAGGTCCTATAAATTCACCTCTGTCCGTCCGTCCGTTCGTTCGTTACCAGCTTTTCTCAAAATTGAATCATAGGAATCATTTGATTTTTGGTACAAAGGTGCAAAACGGTGGTGGCCAAAATGTGACGGAGCCCGATTTTTGAAAACAAAAATTTTTGGGCAAATTTTGGCCAAAAAACGGCTAAAAAACGGGATTTTTGGACTTTGTGAAAAATTGGATCATTAAATTTTTCTGATTTTTTGCATGAAAGTAGGGTACCATCATAGGTAAAAGATGGCTCAAGCAGATTTTTGCAAAAACAATTTATTTGGCTTAAAAAACGCATGTTTATCTATAAGAATCACTAATAATAAGCAAACATCAATGTTCTTAGTCAAATTACTCAATTTTTTTATGAGATAGATGTTTTTTTTGCTCACGAGGGCTAACTTTTGAAGCATGTGTGTGTTTAGACATGAAATTTTGGTTGCTTGGCGTGTTTTTATAGAAAAACTGGCCAAATTCAATATTTTTTTATAAGCACATTATCAATTACTTAGGCATTAGCTTTTCTCGAGATTGGCTCTTTCATTCTTTATGATTTTTTGCACAAAGATGCATAACTATAAACCCTCGAATGTGACTGAGCCCGATTTTCGAAAAAAAATGTTTTTGGGCAAATTTGGGCCAAAAACGGCTAAAAAAAGGGTTTTTTGGACATTGTGAAATATTGGATCGTTGTTTTTTTCTGATTTTTTGCATGAAAGTAGGTAAAAGATGGGTCAAGCAGATTTTTGTAAAAAAACTTTTCAGCTCAAAAAACGCATCTTTATCTATAAGAATCATTATTAATAAGCATACATCAATGTTCTTAGCCAAATTACTCAATTTTTTGATGAGATAGATGTCTTTTTATGCTCACAAAGTCTTGAATGTGAAAGAATATTTCAAGAGCATGACATTTTGGTTTCTAAACGTTCTTTTTTATAAGAAACAAACGACTAATTTTAATAAATCGTCACTATTTGTGTTCTGAATGATTGTTTAACGTTCATGCTCACGTAGATATCAATTATATATGTGTTAAATGCATAACCAGGTAGGTCCATTAAAGTATCACTTGTTTTCGTTATAGTTATATGATATTTTTAGCTAGCGTTATGAAAACTTATTTGTGCATAATTAGAATAATTAACATTAATCGATATAAGTCATGCATGGATCGTGTATCGTGCATCATGAATCGTTGGATCGCGCATCGTAAACCGCAACCTTTTCCTTTTGATATGAAAAAAGTTAGCAACTTAACAACCAAAGATAACCAAACATAAAATTAATTTCTCGAGCTGTACTTTAATTCTTTTTCATAAAATTTTGTACACTGATACAGAATGGCAATGATTTAAATAAACATTTTTGCGGCCGAGAATACCGAAAATATGCCGTAAAAACAGGTTTTTTGGCATTTTCTTGAGATTTTTAGCATTATTTTTTTTTATTTTTTGCACAAAGATGCGTACCTTATCGGCCCTTTTTACACCGGCCCTTATCGGCGTTATTTTTGGACTCGTGGCGTAATAAGGGCCACTGTTAAAAGGGCCGGCGTAGAAGGGTCAAAATTTTGCAATTTTTACCTAAAAGCGGCGTTAATTTTTTACCATTTTTTCTCAATTTAAGGGCTCTGACCATAGTGAATTTTTAATATTTGGCACTTACAAAATATGAATTTCTACCTGATGTAGTGGACAAAACTTTGACATGTTATACATTTTCTGTTAGGCCAACCATCCGCGAGTCTGAAAATTCAAGAATCGCAATGAAAAAACTTTGATAAAGAAGAAAATGAAGACTTTTGCGAAGAGGAGTTTTCCACTTTGAAGAGCTTAGTTTCGGCGAAGAAAAAACATTTTGAAATTTTTTTTGCGGTAGATGGTGTATCTTTTATCGAACTAAAATTATTTTTTCGGAAAATCTTTCTAAAAGCTTATTCGCTTCAAAATCTTTAAAATAGTGCTTTTTGACCAATTTTCCATCCCAATTTTTGATAGAAAAATAACCATAACTTTTGATGCATTCATTTAGAAAAATTTTCCGAGAAATTTAAAACAGTTCAATTCTTTGCGCACAGTGTGAGAAAAATTCGAAACAAAAAGGCTAATTACCCATTAAAACTTAGCACTTTTTATAAAAGAAGGTGACGCAACATGTTATTAACGTCTTTTTAAAGTTCATAACGTCATTTCTACAATTAAGTTCTGAATTAATCTTAAGGGATTTGATTAAAAAGCAATTTATAAAGGGAATTCTTTGTTAAAAGTGTTAAAGAACCAAAAGAACCTAAAGCATAACTTTTATGTTCAAATAATAAAATCAATATTCCGACTATGGTCAGAGCCTTTAAAGGATTTTAGGTATGGTTAAAGGATGAAAACTATCCATCTTTTTACTCTATATCCAAAACTTCGCTAGTCACGTAGTCTTCACGTAGTTCATAACATTAAAATTAGAGCTGTTAGCTGATAGAAGAAGATTTTTTAATTTGTACATTTACTGTCTCCATTTATTTCCAGAATCATGTTCTCCTCTATGCCATCCTCAAATTCTACAGGTTATGGGCCACGTAATATGTGGCAGAACCTAGTTTTCGATGGTAACAAAAAGAAATCCGAACTTTGGGAGACAAAGGTACTTGGTTATATGAAACTTAAAAAGTTGAAGAAAGTATTTACAACGACCGAGGAAGTGTCTGCAGAATCCAACGAAACAGCTTTCATCGAATTAACCCAGTTCTTAGATGAATGTTCTTTAACCCTAGTAATGAGGGAAGCCCAGGATGTTGGAAGAAAAGCTTGGAATATTCTAAAGGAGCCATTATGCTGGTGGCAGTTAACCTCGAATTATCACTCTATAAAATGAACTTACTACCCTCAAGAAAAATCATACCGAACCCATCACAGATTACCTGTTACGTGCTGAAAATGCAGCCATCTCTCTACGTGCTTTGAAAGAGCAGGTTAGTGACTCATTGTTAATTGCCATGGTGTTGAAAGGATTACCAGATGAATATAACGCATTTGTTGTTGTTACTACACAAGCTGAAAATGTAAACGATTTTCTTAAGTTCAAAACTTCATTAAGACATTTTGAAGAAACCGAAAATTCGAGAACCCAATTTAACCCTGCTGATCAATACTCCGCCATAATGAAACTCTATGCCAAGAAAGGAAGGAAACCAATCGTAGGTTACTCCTGTGGAACTCCAGGACACAAATCAACCAACTGTGACAAAAAGAGTAAAGGTCGGTGGTGTAGTATCTGTAAAAACAAAAGTCACAACACTAACAAGTGTAAGAAGAAAGAGGACAGTGCAAACAAAACGTCGATCAAAGGAAAAGATCACTCTTTTGCTTTCAAAGCTAGTGATACAAGGTCAAAAGTCAAACTTTGAAGCTAGCTCGAATACGTTTCTCGTTGATTGTGGTGCTACTACTCACATAGTGAATGAGAAGTCGTGTTTCCTAGACGTTGATCTGACATTCAAATCAAGTGACCACTATATCGAATTAGCTGATGGTACAACAGTAAACGGCCACACCGAAGAAAACTGTTATTACTAAATTTTGAACCAACGAAAATGAATTTGTTGAAGTAAAGTTGAGAGATGTTTTGCTTATTCCAAACTTTCCACAATGCATTTTTTCTGTTAAATCAGCCACAAGTCACGGTTGTAAAGTAATATTTTCAGAGGATAGGAATCAACTTATCGCACCATTCCAAGAAAAACGTTTGCATTACCTTTGCAAGTCAGCTGTCAACTCTAATCGTTCAAAGAGCCTTCAAACGTGGCATCGTATTCTTGGTCACTGCAACACGGCTGACATCCTGAAGATGGAGAGTGTAGTCCAGGGAATGAAAATCAGTGACAGCCAAACCAGATTTGACTGTGAAACCTGCGTCATGGCCAAACAACCGAATACTTGCAACCGTAACCAAGACGTAAGAGCAACTGAGCCATTTGAGTTGATTCATACCGACCTCTCTGGACCTATAGATCCAATTACTAAGGATGGCTTCAAATATGCCATTGTGACGATCATTCAGGAAATATGTTTACCTATTTTCTCAAGGAGAAATCAGACGCCACTCGTGCCACAGAGAAATTCTTAGCTGATGTTGCCCCGGATGGAAAGGTTAAAACTTTGAGTTTTCATTAGGATATTTTTCCATCAGGAGAGCCAAAACGTGTTCGATCAGATAATGGTGGGGAGCTCATTTCTAATGAGCTCAGTGATCTTTTGATTAAGCATAAAATCAAACATGAGAAGAATGCCCTATATTCACCTCATCAAAATGGTACCGCTGAAAGGAGTTGGCGCACGTTGTTTGAAATGGCTAGATCATTATTGTTAGGCAGGTTTACCCAAGAATCTGTGGACGTATGCCGTCATGACTGCAACTCATATCCGTAACCGATGCTACAGTCAGCGGACTAAGAACACTCCGTATGGACTTATTACCGGTTCCAAACAAAACGTTGCTCGACTTCAAGTTTTCGGATCGATTTGTTATCCTATCACGATCAAACCAAAGAAGCTAGATCCCAGGGCATCTAAAGGAGTTTTCGTCGGATACGATCGAGATAGTCCCAGCTACCTAGTCTATGACCTTGAAACCAAAACAGTCTTAAAACATCGTCTCGCAAAATTTTTACCCACAGTCAACCAAATACCAGTTGCTGACGACCGACTACCAAACCTGAACCATCTGAGGAGAAACCAATATCCGTTACGTCTGAGCCAAGGAAATCGTATCCTCTCAGATCACGACAAAAACCGTTAATACCAGATGAACCAAAACATGAACCTGATGAAATGGAAGCTGCCAAGTTCGTCCATTATTGTTATCACATCAATACACCTGCAACCTTCAAAGAAGCTATGTCCTGTCCAGAAGCCAGCAAATGGAAGCAAGCCATGGACAATGAATTTGAGAGCTTGCAGACAAATCACACGTTTATTGAAAAAGAACTTCCTTCTGACAAGTCTTTAGTTGGGGGAAGGTGGGTCTATAATTTAAAAGGTGACCCTGAAAACCCAATCTTCAAATCTCGTTTTGTTGCTAAGGGATACTCCCAAGTTGAAGGTATCGATTATCATGAAACATTTTCACCAACCGCTAGAATGGAAACAGTTCGTACCCTGATCCAGGTTGCTGCAACCGTGATCGTGACCTCCAGCAGATGGACGTCAAAACAGCATTTCTTCATGCAACCATCGAGGAGGAGATTTACATTATCGCACCAGAAGGATACCAGCCCAACCAACCCTGCCCTTGTTTGGAAGCTTCAGAAATCTTTGTACGGACTCAAACAAAGTGGTCGTAATTGGAATGCCACTTTTCATGATCATTTAAAGGACAATGAGTTTGCTCAGTCAATTGCTGACCATTGTCTTTTCACCAAATCTATTGGAAATTCTGTTATTTATTTACTTGTATGGGTTGATGATATTGTTCAGATTCTTATCCTTATATTTCTTTGTTTTTTTCACACAAAAACATTTTTGCTTACAATGCCCACCATCAAGCATGATTCATAAAACTGATTTTTGCAACCGAAACTTTCTATTTTCCCTACTCCCCTTCCGTCTCCCCCATCAACAATTCATGATGAAATTTAATGTGTTATGAATTTACGTTAAACGCTATATCTTCTGACTCATTTTTTTTCATTTTTCTCCTTATTAAATCTAACTTTCGTCATCAGGTAGGTCCATTCAGCATCTCCCTTGTTTTATTTAAGGGCTCTGACCATAGTCAGAAAATTGATTTTAGTATCTGAAACATAAAAGTTATGTTTTAGATTCTTTAACACTTTTAACAAAGAATTGCCTTTATAAATTGCTTTTTAATCAAATCCCTTAAGAGTAATTAAGAATTTGATTGCAAAAATGACGTTATGAACTTTAAAAAGACGTTAATAATATGTTGCATCACCTTCTTTTATAAAAAGTGCTAAGTTTTAATGTGTAATTAACCTTTTTGTTTCGAACTTTTTTCAAACTGTCCGCAAAGAATTGAACTATTTTAAATTTTGCGGAAAATTTTTCTAAAAAGATGTCTCAAAAGTTATGACTGTTTTTTTAAGCAAAATCAAGATGAAAAATTGATGAAAAACCACTATTTTGAAGATTTCGAGACAAAGAAGCATTTACAAAAATTTTCCGCAAAAATTTTTATTGTTCGGTAAAAGATACACCATTTACTGCGAAAAATTTTTCAAAATGTTTTTTCTTCGCCGAAACTAAGCTCTTCAAAGTTGAAATACTCTTCCTCGCAAAAGTCTTCATTTTCTTCTTCATCAAACTTTTTCAATGCAATTTTTGAATTTTCAGATTCAGGAATAGTTTGTCTAATAGAAAATGTATAACATGCCATAGTTTTGTTGGTTACATCAGTCAGAAAACACATTTTAAACACGGCAATTATGAAAAATTCACTATGGTCAGAGCCCTTAAGTTCGCGTTAACCCCAAGAAAATGTTTGAAAAACTATCAAGGAACTTTGCTCGAATTGACTTTTTTCAATAGAACATTGTGACTAAAGCTTCTTCATTTACTTAATTTTTCACTCTATTTCTATCTAGGATAACCAGTACTCATGGGGAATACTACATCTCAAGAAGTAATAACTTCAGGTGAACCGGTTCAATCAAGTGGAGATAATTCTCCAATAAATAATGACGTAGGACACGTGAAACCAACTGCGTTAAATAATACAGACCTTAATGGAAATAATACGAGTCATTCTGAAAACAATACGGACCCCTTGCAATACCAACTTCGACTCGCCGTTGTTAGTTGGATCAGTCGATATGTGTTGCAAGAGCTACTACGAGAAGTCAACAAAAATTTTGCAGCAGGAGCCAGCGTAGACTTAGAAGAACTCGACATAAGTGAGCTGATGAAGCAACTCAGAGAAAGTGATTTTCCAGTCCTTCGTCCTCAAGCTAAGGTAAAGCATTGTACAAATAACAGCAATAGCCTGAATGGACAAGTAAAACATAAGGGATGTTGTAAAGATTGTGATGGTTCTAAAAAGAACCATAACAATGATAAAGAAAATACTTGCATGCATTGTAAAACTACATGGGTCAATTGTAGGGATAATCAGTACGTTTGCTGTGAAGAAGATGTTAACTTTTGTAAATACTATTGTTTAAACTGTGTAGTAGAAAACACTCAATCTGCAAGTTGGAGGGATTTGTTTCAAAAACTTAAACAATGTGATAAACCATTCGAAGAAATTAACCATGGTAGTAAATCAACTCCCCAAATCGCAAACAACAACCTCAGTTCATCACAGAAAGACCTAATTAACATTTGCCCATCGCAAAAATTACGCATGTGCTTAGTCACTATGAAAATGGTAAGAAATCTAACCATGCACTTGACACCCAAAGAGTGTCAGGAAATCAAAACTGCGAAATATACAAAGGATCCGTTTTTCAAGTCGTGGAAAGATATTACAGAAACTATATCATATGCTCTGAAATTTTCTTTGAACTATTTAAAGAAAAAGGGTTGTATCACTTCAGATAAAGTCAACGAGAATGTCGATATCTTAATCGACGTTTTGACTCCACAATCTGTTATACCCTTGTCAACTCAAAAGATTGAAAAATTCCTCTCTACCGATCAGGAGTTTAAGAGTCAAAATGACTGTGGGCAGAAAATAAATGAATTATTAAATGAATTTAAAAAAACGAGCCAAACACTTGAAACAATGACTAACAAATTAGCTGTCAGGATGGAGGCAACATTTCCCAGCCCTAGTAAAGAAGGCTTTCATTTAGATTGTTCGGAAGCAGAAAGCATGAAGAAAGAGTTAAAGGAATTCGCAAAAAAATTCTCGACAAATGGATATTCACATAGCGTCATTGTGACCGATTTTGATTCTACCCTGGAACCGAAACGAGCTCAAATCGAGATTGAAATAAGTTCAGAAAATACATCATTAAAGAAATATAAGGATCCAGAATCTTCCGAGTCTAAGATTTTATTCAAGAAAATAAAGGAAATGGTTTTAAGAAGTTTAAAAGCAGCTGATGTGACTCGGAAAAGCTGGCGCCAGGGGTCTATTATAATACAGATTTCAATTTTGAAAGAACGCAAAGCTGAATGGAGCCCAGAAGAACTTACCCAAATTTCAAATTTGTTACCGGTATTTGACCAGACTATCCCAAGTTTTCTACACTTCGAGTGCAAGTCCTCTTTAAAAATGGTCAACCCTACAGCCAGTATTGAATTCGCAATTATCACTGAATCAAAGATGCCATATGATAAGGACCACGTTATTCACCTATTACGCCAATATCCGAGCAATACTATTACTATGGACATCGACAGAATTTGTAAGTTCTTTTATATATCAATTTTTGAATGAACTTATTTTGGCGAAAACAGAGGAACTAATTTTTGCGGGAACTAATTTTCGCTTTATTCACCAATTTGGCCAATTTTCATCAAAATATTTGAAAATCTCAAGAAAAATGAAAGGACTGTGTCCAAAAATAGGGCAAAGCTGCGAAAATCGATTCCCGGGAAATGCGATTTTTCTGAATTTTTTTTCGACCGCGAAAATTCGTTCCTGATAAAATTTAGTTCCCTTAAGGGAATTCATCAATAAAAAGCTTATAAAATACTCATAGACAAAAAAGAAACGATTTACCCTGCCATATTGCAAAAGTTAAAAGAATTTACTGTCTCGGCAATATAAGTTTCTCTCCAAATCTAAGAAATTTTGATGGAAATTTTGATTCAGCAGATGATTAGATGATTGTACATTTTTGGGAAATTTTGATTAGCATAAAACCTGTTTCTGCCCTATAACTCGAATTTAAGGGCTCTGACCATAGTGAAATTTCCATATTTGCCATTTACAAAATATAGATTTCTGCCTGATGTAGCCAAAAAACTATAGCTTTTTATAGTTTTTATAGCTGTTATACATTTTCTGTTAGGCCAACTTTTTCTGAATCTTAAAACTAAAAAGTCACAATGAAAAATTTTGATGAAGAAGAAAATGAAAACTTTTGCGAAAAACAGTATTTCAACTTTGAAGATCTTATTTTCGGCAAAGAAAAAATATTTAGAAAATATATTTGCGTTAGAGGGTGTATCTTTAACCAAACTAAAAAAATACTTTCGGAAAATCTTTGTAAAAGCTTCTTTGTCTCAAAATCTTGAAAATAGCGGTTTCTGACCAATTTTTCATCTCAATTTTTCGTACAAAAAGAGTCAAAACTTAAAAAATTTCAAATGAAATAGTTCATTTCTTTGCAGACAATTTAAAAAAAATGGAAAGGAAAACGTTAACCCTTTTAGGGACGGTTCAAAACTAGGGGGGCTTTTCCTGTACCACCCCTTAATTTTTGATCTAGTGGGTCTTTTTGGATGAAATTTGGCACAAAAGATCCTTGTCACATGTATAACTTTTGACAAAAAATTCTTTTGATGACGTAACTCATCATGCCCATAGTGAGTAAAAACCGAAAATTTCCTTTGTTCTTATAAATAGCTATTGTATTCTAATAAAGGCTTAATAGAAAGCGAATCATTATACATATAGAGAATTCTAAAGGAAGAAAGATAGCTGCCGAAATAATGATACCATTTTCATATTATAAAAGAAAGGTGAAAAAAGTTGCAATTTTTAACCACAATTAAGTAAATGGCTGAGAAAAATTATATTTTTGATCTTTTTAGCCATCGTGGTCGGGGGCTAGACATTCGAGAGTGACTTTGAAAGATGTTTTGAAAAGTTTTGAAAGTGATAGGGAGCTGCTATTGTAAACAGAAAGTTTTAAAGAGCATCTGAATCAGAATTCTTCATAAGCAAAAATTATATTTGGGAAGAAGGTTGACTTTATAACTCAATGTTCGATTTTTTTCAATTAGATCAAATTTGTATGGGGCCCCCAGCGGTTTGCGTGATTGTGTGAATTGAAAAAAACTTGCGTGAACGTGAAAATGTACTTTTTGATTGCCGGAATGCGTGAATCTGGGCTATTTTTCCAATGTTTCCCCGATTTTTCCCAAACAATTTTTCGATTTCTGAAAAATCAGGTTATTGCGTGAAACTCGAGGAAAATTTGCGTAAATGCATGAATTTCGAAAAAAAATTGCGTGATTGTGTGAATTGAGGGTCCGTTAGGGGGGCTATTGTATCATATGTACCTTATGATTGTAAGCATGAAATTTAAGTTCTACATTTTAAAAAAAGTTTTGACTCTTCATTATTGTATTGCTCCTTACGTAGAGCACTGTCTTTGGTGAAACAAACCCACTTTTATCGCTACTGATTTTAACTCATCCAGCTCCAATGTTCATGTATAGACTAGTCATATATGACTATATAGCTATCACTAAATGGCCCCATATAAAGATCATGTCATGCACTTATAAAGCTTTAATGCTTTAAAGATTAAACATTAAAAAATAATCAGGAATAATTGATTTAATTATTGATTGATTTAATTATTGATTGATTGATTGATTGATTGATTGATTGATTGATTGATTGATTGATTGATTGATTGATTGATTGATTGATTGATTGATTGATTGATTGATTGATTGATTGATTGATTGATTGATTGATTGATTGATTGATTGATTGATTGATTGATTGACTGATTGAGTGATTGAGTGATTGACTGATTGACTGATTGACTGATTGACTGATTGACTGATTGACTGATTGACTGAATGACTGAATGACTGAATGACTGAATGACTGAATGACTGAATGACTGAATGACTGAATGACTGAATGACTGAATGACTGAATGACTGAATGACTGAATGACTGAATGACTGAATGACTGAATGACTGAATGACTGAATGACTGAATGACTGAATGACTGAATGACTGAATGACTGAATGACTGAATGACTGAATGAATGACTGAATGAATGACTGACTGAATGACTGAATGACTGAATGACTGAATGACTGAATGACTGACTGACTGACTGACTGAATGACTGACTGAATGACTGAATGACTGAATGACTGAATGACTGAATGACTGAATGACTGAATGACTGAATGACTGAATGACTGAATGACTGAATGACTGAATGACTGAATGACTGAATGACTGAATGACTGAATGACTGAATGACTGACTGACTGACTGATGACTGAATGATGAATGATGAATGACTGATGAATGACGAATGACTGAATGACTGAATGACTGACTGACTGA
This sequence comes from Clytia hemisphaerica, assembly GCF_902728285.1. Taxonomy (NCBI): domain Eukaryota; kingdom Metazoa; phylum Cnidaria; class Hydrozoa; order Leptothecata; family Clytiidae; genus Clytia; species Clytia hemisphaerica. The sequence continues at coordinate 30,953 of NW_027103536.1, forward strand.
CTGACTGACTGAATGACTGAATGACTGAATGACTGAATGACTGAATGACTGACTGACTGACTGACTGACTGACTGACTGACTGACTGACTGACTGACTGACTGACTGACTGACTGACTGACTGACTGACTGACTGACTGACTGACTGACTGACTGACTGACTGACTGACTGACTGACTGACTGACTGACTGACTGACTGACTGACTGACTGACTGACTGACTGACTGACTGACTGACTGACTGACTGACTGACTGACTGACTGACTGACTGACTGACTGACTGACTGACTGACTGACTGACTGACTGACTGACTGACTGACTGACTGACTGACTGACTGACTGACTGACTGACTGACTGACTGACTGACTGACTGACTGACTGACTGACTGACTGACTGACTGACTGACTGACTGACTGACTGACTGACTGACTGACTGACTGACTGACTGACTGACTGACTGACGACTGACTGACTGACTGACTGACTGACTGACTGACTGACTGACTGACTGACTGACTGACTGACTGACTGACTGACTGACTGACTGACTGACTGACTGACTGACTGACTGACTGACTGACTGACTGACTGACTGACTGACTGACTGACTGACTGACTGACTGACTGACTGACTGACTGACTGACTGACTGACTGACTGACTGACTGACTGACTGACTGACTGACTGACTGACTGACTGACTGACTGACTGACTGACTGACTGACTGACTGACTGACTGACTGACTGACTGACTGACTGACTGACTGACTGACTGACTGACTGACTGACTGACTGACTGACTGACTGACTGACTGACTGACTGACTGACTGACTGACTGACTGACTGACTGACTGACTGACTGACTGACTGACTGACTGACTGACTGACTGACTGACTGACTGACTGACTGACTGACTGACTGACTGACTGACTGACTGACTGACTGACTGACTGACTGACTGACTGACTGACTGACTGACTGACTGACTGACTGACTGACTGACTGACTGACTGACTGACTGACTGACTGACTGACTGACTGACTGACTGACTGACTGACTGACTGACTGACTGACTGACTGACTGACTGACTGACTGACTGACTGACTGACTGACTGACTGACTGACGGACTGACTGACTGACTGACTGACTGACTGACTGACTGACTGACTGACTGACTGACTGACTGACTGACTGACTGACTGACTGACTGACTGACTGACTGACTGACTGACTGACTGACTGACTGACTGACTGACTGACTGACTGACTGACTGACTGACTGACTGACTGACTGACTGACTGACTGACTGACTGACTGACTGACTGACTGACTGACTGACTGACTGACTGACTGACTGACTGACTGACTGACTGACTGACTGACTGACTGACTGACTGACTGACTGACTGACTGACTGACTGACTGACGGACTGACTGACTGACTGACTGACTGACTGACTGACTGACTGACTGACTGACTGACTGACTGACTGACTGACTGACTGACTGACTGACTGACTGACTGACTGACTGACTGACTGACTGACTGACTGACTGACTGACTGACTGACTGACTGACTGACTGACTGACTGACTGACTGACTGACTGACTGACTGACTGACTGACTGACTGACTGACTGACTGACTGACTGACTGACTGACTGACTGACTGACTGACTGACTGACTGACTGACTGACTGACTGACTGACTGACTGACTGACTGACTGACTGACTGACTGACTGACTGACTGACTGACTGACTGACTGACTGACTGACTGACTGACTGACTGACTGACTGACTGACTGACTGACTGACTGACTGACTGACTGACTGACTGACTGACTGACTGACTGACTGACTGACTGACTGACTGACTGACTGACTGACTGACTGACTGACTGACTGACTGACTGACTGACTGACTGACTGACTGACTGACTGACTGACTGACTGACTGACTGACTGACTGACTGACTGACTGACTGACTGACTGACTGACTGACTGACTGACTGACTGACTGACTGACTGACTGACTGACTGACTGACTGACTGACTGACTGACTGACTGACTGACTGACTGACTGACTGACTGACTGACTGACTGACTGACTGACTGACTGACTGACTGACTGACTGACTGACTGACTGACTGACTGACTGACTGACTGACTGACTGACTGACTGACTGACTGACTGACTGACTGACTGACTGACTGACTGACTGACTGACTGACTGACTGACTGACTGACTGACTGACTGACTGACTGACTGACTGACTGACTGACTGACTGACTGACTGACTGACTGACTGACTGACTGACTGACTGACTGACTGACTGACTGACTGACTGACTGACTGACTGACTGACTGACTGACTGACTGACTGACTGATGACTGACTGGACTGACTGACTGACTGACTGACTGACTGACTGACTGACTGACTGACTGACTGACTGACTGACTGACTGACTGACTGACTGACTGACTGACTGACTGACTGACTGACTGACTGACTGACTGACTGACTGACTGACTGACTGACTGACTGACTGACTGACTGACTGACTGACTGACTGACTGACTGACTGACTGACTGACTGACTGACTGACTGACTGACTGACTGACGACTGACTGACTGGACTGACTGACTGACTGACTGACTGACTGACTGACTGACTGACTGACTGACTGACTGACTGACTGACTGACTGACTGACTGACTGACTACTGACTGACTGACTGACTGACTGACTGACTGACTGACTGACTGACTGACTGACTGACTGACTGACTGACTGTGACTGACTGACTGACTGATGACTGATGACTGACTTGACTGAGACTGACTGACTGACTTGACTACTGACTGACTGACTGACTGACTGACTGACTTTGACTGACTTTGTTGCTGGACTGATTCACTACTGGACTGACTGACTACGCTCTTGATAACTTCTGACACTGATACTGACTGACTGACTGACTTGATAACTTAACTTGTATATGTATACTTGGACTTGCAAAAGCACAAGATTATGTCAGCCACTAAATAGACCTTGTAACATAGCAAAATCATACGCAGTGAAAAAATCCACAAGGTAACCAATAGAAATAGCTTTTTTTTTTTTCATTGGTCTATATTTCAACATTTCTCTATTGCTACTTTGTCTAATAAACAATAGTCAAGAGGATACTGCGTATAAAATTTATCAAAAAGTTCTGCACCATCTTAAGTTGGGTGAAATAGAAACTCACTTAACCTAGTTAAGGCCCGGGCTCCACTAGCGTACGCTGTGATTGCACTTCTCAAGCAAAATCTTCTATGTTGTTGGTCAAAAGAAAAGTAAAGGAATGCCATTGTGGTTCATTCAGACGTACAGTCGAGAAAAGTTAAAATGCGCCTAAATTTCTTTTCAAGTGCATAGTACTTTTTCATGATGCAATCTTTTCTCCAAGCTGATCGCAGCGCAGATAATGAAGAGACGTGCCTTCAGGAAGCTAGACTTTTTGAGTTTATAGCTAGCGATATACTTTCCCTTTATGGTGTTTCTGTATGACTGTCTGTGTACCTAGTCTAACCACCGTTAAATGCCTTCGGGAAGGTCTCTCCTAACTTAGAAAGCCAGAATTTGGAGCTATTTCCATTTCCCACCAAACCACTGGAGCGTAAGTTATTTAGGCTATCACAACTGCATGAAAAAGTTTAACGTGCGCATGTAAAGTTTAACGAGTAAACAAACTTTTTTCAGGTTTTTGAAAAAGATTTACCACACTGAAGTGAAAAGACGTAAAAACACTCTAAGTGAGGTAAATTATTTTGAAGACCAAAAGAAAAAGTCAACCACGTTTGGATTCAACTTTACATATGCGTACATTCATCTTTTTTGTACTTTTCCGGTTGTTTTACTAAGTTAAGAAGGACTTTCTCGAGTTACGACCATATGATGGTATTTAAAGCTCAAGAAGCCCTATAAACAATAAAGGTTAAATCAATAAAATGACAGACAAAAATAGATTAGAGTTAGAACAAAAATATCAAATGTACATTTGAAAACTTAAGCAAATTTCTTTAAAGATTCCGGAAAAAGAATCTTTAACATTTTTTTAATTAAATTCTTAATTACTCTTGATGCTGACGTCATCAGTCACGTGACATTTTTTGGTGTTACTGTTTGAAATTTTTTTCCAAATGTTATGGAGGTCATCTGAGCCAAGTTTCATGCTTTAATCACCAACTGAAGTATTTTTATGCTTCTATGTGCTAACAGACCTCACTATGATAGAATAAATTTCCAAACAATTTGTAAAAGCAACTTTTTGGTTAAAAGTGCCAAGGAAGCCAAAACAAAAGTTTTATCTTCAAATCCCTTAACAAATTTTTTGACTATGGCCAGAGCCCTTAAGAAGTTTATTAACTTGATTGGCGTGTGGGAATAAATTTGGTGGATGGTGGAAATTGGCGGAAAATGTACAGATGCACTTTCTCAAATTTTGATTCTCCTTTATTTTTAAGGCACTCGGGTTAACAAATCTAAACAATTTGAGATTGTTTATGACAAGTCGAAACAATTATTATTTGAAAAGAATTTTGACGAAGAATCTTCCATACCAGGTGAGTGAATTGTAATTTATCCCAAATTATAATATTTTTAAATACCTTTCTAAAGTCTGTGTCAAAAAGGTGTCCAGTGTTTTCATTTTTTACCATAACCTTCCAAGGATTTGTCGTATAAAGGTTTGCTATAGTTGGAAAGATATTTGATGTGGATATTTTTTTCCACTATTTTGTTTTTAAATTATTCGTTTAACAAAGTGAAAAAAAAATGAAGAGGAAAGGAGTGAACTTTTTTTTTTTTTTTTTTTTTTTTTTCATCATTAATTTCTTGATCTCCAAAAGTATATTGGTTCTTCTTACAAGAAGTTGAAATATTTTATGTATATGTTATGTATATAAATGTATATAAAATTCTACGATTCAAACTGATACGAAGTGGACAGCTAAACTAGGTCACAGTGTGGATCTAAACCACACTGAAACGACCGCCTTCCATCACGCATCACGCTCGCGAAAGAGCGCGCGCACAATATTAACGCCAACGCCTACATGTCATCTCCAGTACATTTTAGATTATTCATTGAAAACAGATTACAATATAGTCATTTTTCATGTCTTGATTATTCAATTCCGAATTAAAGACATTCAGAGAAAAAAAAGAGAAACACCTGGGTAATCTAGTTAAAAAAACCGAAAGTAAATGATAGACAAAGTAATGAGCCAAGGCAAAACGAGATTATCATACCACTATGAAAGAAACCGCCTCCGGCGGTCGATCATTAATGGAAGCTTAGTGGGCTGGTCGGCTACATAGTATAGAAATAGTAAATCAATGGGCAACCTAATATAGAAGACGCTTAAAAATAGGTTCGTCGGATAAGATGATATAGATAAAATATCACATAGGTCGAATTGTGTAGGTTGTCAAAGTCCTAGTTATGCAATGAAATGGTAAATATTAAATATTAGGGAGAAAAACTACTTATATGATAATATGATAATATTTTAATATATTCATAGGAGATCAAACTGAGAATTCGAATGTAGAATAGACTAGACGTAATAGCGCAACATCGAATTAACATCAAAACTAAAATCATTCGGTTAAATTTGTAGATATTGTGATGGCAAAATTGTGGAATGGCTGCGGTAAAATAGAATATAGGTTCGGTCTCATTTAGGAATATAAAATGCTAGAACAATGTTTTAGATAAAATAAAATAAATATTAACATAAAATAATATATCAAAAGGGGAACGCTAGAATCGCTGGTGGGCTAGAAAAACACAAGAAGAGTGAGTCCAAATATATAGCAAGTGATTGAAAATAATGACCTTAGAAAATAGACTAGGCTGCAATGCTAAAGACTACACGTAAGTATCAGATACTAGATCGACTGTGTTGATTAAGTTTGTGACTCGAGGTTGAATTGAATTAGCTTAGAGATTTGGCTAGCGCCCTATCAAAATAAAAATTCCAGCATTTATCAGCGAAGCTTTCCTTTTTGTCAATTCGTTTGATATCAACAGGCAAGTTGTTGAAGCATTTTGCGGCCTCATGTGTAAAGGTGCCAGTTAGACGAGATGTGTCCTCAATGTCATGTGCGACCAAATCACCATTTCGGAGCTCTCTGTCTGGATCCGGTTGTCTATTGAGTTTGAGGTATGACGGCCAGCTGGGGTTGTGGAGAGCGCTATGGGCAATCTTGGCGATTGTTAGATCAACCATCTCAGAAACTGGTAACCATTCGAGATCGATTACGTCGCTGGTTCTGAAACTTCAGAAACTTCTTGTAGAATAGCGCTATAATTACCATTTTCACAAGATTTAAATCTTAGATGAGCAACACTGTGTAAAAACTTTTCAAAAATATTAAATCAGTCAAGAGATATTTAACAAAGTGTTCAAGTGATTCAACCTAAAATGCGTGTTTTAGCTGTGTTTTTGTAGTCCAGCAGAGAAAACTTTCTTTAATATATTTTGCGATTGAAGTAAATGGTCATGAATTAAGTTTAGTAAACTTTCTAGAAATAGGAAATTTTTATGCTGGCATCTGAAATTCCAAAAAAATTCTGCTTGCTTCGCTTATAACTAAATCTTTATTGTTGGAATCTGGAAAATAATGACTTTTGAGACCAAAAGTCTGGAATTTTCAACTTGGCGAGCCTGTAGCAGCCTTGCTCACCCCACTGGAATATTGTTGTTATTGTTGCCCCGTTGAAAATGATAAAACAAGAGCCGCAAAGATGCGGATAAATATTTCCTTTACAAATGTTAAAATAATAATTGATGTCCTAAAAAGATTTCAAAATGCTTTAAATCTCGGATAACATCAAGCAACACAAGTCCCTAAGAATTTCAAAATTCCATTTATGTTATTGCCAGTATTTACGTGATTATTCATAAGATGACTGTAGGTTCAAAGCTACGGATTACGGAATATATCCAAGCTGAACCCGACTGATAACAACAATGCAGTAATCAAATTGGCTGGAACTTTAATTTTCGTTAGGTGAACTTTAAATGGATTTTAGTATTATACTAGCGGTCACCCGGCGTCGCACCGCCAAGTAGAGTGTTTTTGAACACATCAAAAGACCTGATTATATAATTATTATTTCAAGCGCTGATTTCCAGAAATATTATATAGCCAAAGAGGGCCAGTATTTAGAATGAAAGAATGACAAAAAGGAGAATATTTCACAGTAAGAAAACCAAAGAAAATTTTATATATTTTCAAAATGAGATGAAATATTTAGCATTATACTTTCATATATAAAATATTGTAAAAAATGTAAAAATTTAAAGTAACTTTTGGAGTTTTTTTAAATAATGTACGTGCTAAAAAGTAAAAATCTTTCAAAACAGGGAAACGATTTCATATCTTCCGACAGAATACAAAAAAAAAAGAAAAATCTCATTCTTATATACTGGGAAACATTTCATAATCTGAAAGAATGTCGATAGGAAAGAATTCTCCTAACAGAAGCCATTTTATGATTTCCAAAAGCATGCTGCAAGAGCAAAAAATGTCACATACTTGGAAACAGTCATTTCCAAAAAAATGTCAGAAAAGAAAATAAATTGTCATGCCAGGAAATCACTTGAGTTTCCTTCATTTTTTAAATGCATGTGGAAGAAAATGTCAAGTTCACGACAAAAGTTTTCCACGTTTTGAATGCACGTGTAAGAAAATCTCAAAATGAATCTCAAATTTATCACAAAAGTTTCCACGTTTTAAATGTAGTCAACTGCTTTAACTTGGGACGATTGGTCGAAACATGGGACTGTTTGATATCTGGTCTGTATTTTCACTAACTTGTTAAATCTCTTTGACAACAAATTTGTTTTGATAGCTCCACCAAGTTTATCAATCATACTTCCTTTCATAACATGTCACGATAACTTTCACTGATAGCGCCGATTGGAGAATTAGAGAACGTCCGCTGCCTAACTGCCTATCGCCCGATGCGATTAACAAATAACGCGTGTGTAACTTGCCGCGCGAGTGACGTCAAATGCTCCATCGTTATGCCATTTTTTTAATACGCCGTTCATTAACTCAAATCAAATGACTTTGGAGGTTCGGTGAAATGGTGGCCAAATTGCCGTCCCATGTGTTGTCAGATAGTCCCAAGTTGGAGCAGTTGACGGTAAGAAAATCTCCAAATTCACGACAAAAGTTTCCACGTTTAAAACACACGTTGCAAAAGCTCCCTAAATTCACAACTAAAGTTTTCCACGTTTTAAAATGCACGCAGGGAAGAAAATCTCCAAGTTCATGAAAAATTCTAATTTGTACATGCGAGGTGATTTCAACTTATTTACATCCATATTCAATGCAATAAACCTTTTAAGAAGTATAACATAACATTCTTCATATTGGGGCCGTGGTGTTCCGGATCCGATTATCAGCTTTAAAATTTGAAATTTATAACCGCAACGAGTTTTCACTAACTGTCACTAACCAGCAGTTTAATTCATTGTTGTAGATAAAAAAAATTCAATCATTAACCAGTCAATTTTGCTCTATGTTTAAATTTTTAGCTAAAATCAGTTCATCAACCATTCCCATTGTTGCATTGTCGGCATTGCATTCGTTGGGTGCAAACTTTTTTCAAATTGCAAGTATGTAATTTTTCAGGTATAACATGGTCAGATTTATTCACAGTCACTTCGTACGATATATGTAAATATACAAACAAAATTGAAGTTAGGTTTTTGTGAAAGCTGATAAAATGTCCTGTTTATCCAAGACCAAGAGATTGTATCATCTCTCGTTCCAGCTCATTCCAAACCAACAGAATGTAAACGAAACATCAAATCCAGAAAGGAATATTAAGAAAAGTTCACTATCGACCATTCCTTGTAACAATCGTACAAAAATCCTGATCCAATTCAACTCATCAAAGCATAAAAACCAAAACAAGCAGTATGGTCCGATCAACAATACGCTTCTGAAACGGCCGACGTTATGCCCGATCGACAAGGAGAATAGAGCGCCGTACGGATATTTACTACAGACGTTTCTCGAAGAAATGACGTCGTCCGCCTCGAAAAAAGAACATCCTACTGTTTTTACCACCGGAGCTTGATTTAAAGAGAGACTCATGTACAAACTCAAATTTAAAAAGTTAACAAAATCCCTTTCACGATTTTTTTCTTCGTTTAAGACTCAACTTATAATTCCGATTTCGGATTATTTTCGGAGAAATTTGTCAATAATTGATGTATTACACTATTGAGGATACCATCTTTAATTTTAAGGATGACGTAATGCCACGGAAAAAATATTTTGACACTCGAAAAGGGCGTAAACAGAGCTTTCTTTTGGCGTATCACATAGACTAGAGTCTACTTTTGGCTGAACTTTGGTTTTTGATAATTTTTTATGACGCCGAGTCCAGTGAAGTAGACTAGGAGCATTTGACGAGCTTGCCATTTATGAAAAAAATATTTGAAATCCAAATAACAAAAAGGCTACTCGAAGTTGAAAAACATAATTAAGAATGAGAAACAAACATCAATAACAGATTTTGAATCACTTATTTTCAAATGAAAACATTGCTTCGTTATTTTTTTACCTGGCAAAAACAACGAAAATCTGGTGGACTGTTTAACAGTCCGCCTAGGCAAAAGCATATTACCATATACTTACCGGGCCACTTAAATTGCGCCATCCAGTCTATAGAAAAAGCTTTAAGAGGACCCCAGGCTACTTATCACATTGTTGAGATCTCCAACAGCAATCATTCATGTTTCTTTATAATCTGATCACTCGTGATGAATGACTGATTGATGTTTATACATTTTGACATATATCTTGTCCATGACCATGGGCATCAGGAGTATGAAAAAAAAAAGCATACAACTCCAGTGATTGCTTGACTGGTAGTCAAAATGAACTGATCGGTGAAGAAGCTTTTCCAGAAAAACTTGAGATTACGTACAATACAAACTCACTGCAAAAATGTTCTGGTTATGGTTTATACAATTAAAAGCTTGGCAATTATGTGAACAATTCTAATCAACTGATGAATGTGTAAAAGCAAGAAACTTCAAATATTGAAAAAGAAATAAATCTGTTTCTTTAATCTTTACCATGAAACAATTCTTGGTTTCAAACTATTACCAGACTGAAAATTTATTTATATTGACTGTAAATGTTAAAAAGTATACAAATTAGTATACCATTGTGAGATACACTATGAAATTCCGAACAATTGTTGATAACATATGGGTGAAAAAAATTAACATTATTGCATGGTACAGTGTGTATATTGTTGAGTAGTTTTTTTATCGGGATGAAATTTATCCAAACATATAACAAATCTGTCATCTAGATTATCAGTTATGACATGTTAGACTTTTTAGGATTTCGGTTGAATTTATTCTGACCTAAAGATTATGTTTCACTGTCGTCATCATGTTCTGATTTGCTAAATGACAAAATTTTTGGAAAATTTTCCTTAGAGTCTTCAGTTGTTCACCTATTTTGAGGATAAAATCAAATAGGAGTACAGTCATCTAAAGTAACATTGACAGATTTTTTTTTCATAAGCTGTATTAAGCATTAAGTGTCAAATTTTATTATTTTATAGATGAATATTTCTCGAGACTTTTTTTAGAAACTGAATTTAAAATTGATAATAATACCTTGAGGGAAAAATCTTTGGCAGGAATTCAATAAAAACCTGTTTTTAAGGCCTGAAATAGCACAAATTTGGAGAATACACAAGATAAATTAAATTTGGCGGGAATTTAATTTGACGTATGGCGGGAAAAAGAAACTTTGGTGGAAACTTAATTTGGCAGATTCCTGGTAAATCCACCAAATTGTATTTCCGTCATAATTTATTCCTTTAAGAGGTAGTCCTTGATTACAATCGGCCTCTTTTTAATATTGAAATTCAACAAAATCTAACATTATTTTCCAGTCTTTCCCATGAACATTTTCCATACAGGTATATGGACCCCAACAACCATGGTACCCCAAAAGCAGCACAGTCACTTAAATAAAAAAATAGAGGTTTTAAAGCATGAGGATAAAAAACATTCTTATTTTGGAGAGTTCTGATATCATAGGGTTGTGTTTAATAACAATTTATTCAGAAATATTTTCATTTTTGGAAATTACAGCCCTGTTCGAAAAAAAAGTACAATCAAAATATTTCAAAATTTTAACACTAGGGTCACTGGATTCATAAATCAGGAGACTAAGTTTGCAAACCTAGGATTTTGGGTTCGTCTAATTTAACATGCACGATCTAACGAATTACGATGCACGTTTCGCGATCTGTGCATAAAATATGTTAATTCATGCATAATTATGCTAATCATAATAAAATATTTAGGCAATTTACAAACTTTCATTCGCTAAAACTCAATTATTTAGAGAGATATAATTTATGTAAGATTATACAAATTATATTTGAAAAATAGTCTAGGTAATGTGTTCTAGTTGGTGAGTTGGGAAGTTGGGGAGTTGCTAGTTTCGAGTTGGGGAGTTCGTAAGACTTTACGGTGACCGAAAATTAGCCAGTACCAAACATATTATTGACTTTAAGATCATGAAAATGGTAAGGTGCTGGCTAGCAAAGCCAAAATACTTAGTACTATTATTATCCATGCTCTCAGCGCACGTGTTTAAGGCAAATATGTATATTACAGGTGGTATATGTATTATACGTATTATATGTGTTATACATTACTCTCATATTACATTTTACTTTCAAAATCGTACTTTTGATGTATGTTATTCTTTTTCGGTAGCCGTCAATTTTTTTAACTCCCCAACTCGAAACTAGCAACTCCCTAACTCGCGACAAGAATAGTTTCCAAACTCTTTAAAAAAGCTTTCAGGTGCGTTCCTGATTATACCATGATCCCTTCCTCTTTCAATTCAAATTCAGTCATAGATTATAACAAAGTGAAAGCCACGTGACAAATCACTCACCCCACTGGAATGTTGTAGTATAAAAGCACCCCATTGAAAATGATAAAAAGTTTTCACATACCCCACTCGAAAAGCCCTTATTTTAACGTACCCCAGTAGAACTTTTCTTTCAAAAAATCGCCCCACTAGAATTTTCTCCTTCCCCTTCATTAAAAGTGAAATATCCGAAAAAGCCAAAAATTATTTGCTCACTTCGCTCGCTCGCCATCAAATGTTCCACTTAAATATATTTACTGTGTTTAACCCGACTTCTACGGTCATTTTAAAATGTGGAAAGTGCTAAACGAGAGAGGTTGAAAATCAAAAATTTCTCTGTCAGCGCAAACCACGGTTGTACTTGGCCCTTTCTTTCTTTAAAGCTAGGTTCTAGACTCAAAAGTTTTCGAGAGGCTTTCTCACTTATGTAGATACTGAAAGAAAGACCTCTACTTTAACCATGTTGACTGAACATTACTAGGTCCCAGAGTTTATAAAATTTGATATAACCATACTGCTCCTCTATAGCCTCCTTCCCCCAGACCTCATTACATTTCCTGTTACAGTACTGTGAGAGTATATCCACCTGATCAAGATGATACTTCTACTTTAGTAGCATGTAAGAAGCAGATTTTGACTAGCACTAAACCAAAAGTTAGCCAGTGCCTTCCATCGTTAAAACACAATAGAATTAAGCGGTTTTTGTCTAACAGGCTTACCAAAATTTAGCTCATGCAAAAAATTCTTTCTCACCCCAGTAAATGGCAATTAAATTTTCGCCACCCCACTCAATATTTGAACGAAGATTTTTCACCCTAGTGAATTTCAGGTTTTTTTCATTATTATGTAAGTTAGTTTTTTTTATAATTTTACGGTCGTATATTCGTAGTTGCTTACTTATCTCTTTTGTGTTGCATAAATTTACCGTGGTAAACAAAAGCGAGAAAAGATTATGCCATTGTTTTAGAATTATGTTATATGATTTAAAAGTATTATGATAATTATTAGGAATAATCAGCATACTTTATGCATGGATCGCGCATCGTGAATCGTAAATCGTTAGATCGTGCATCTTAAATTACACCAACCCATAAAAATAAACCATCAAGGTATATCTTTTCAATTGTTAAGGTTTGCTTGCAAAGAATTCTTTGTGAATCTCACAATTTTGTCATAAAGATACCCTAAAGATAGGCCTATCACAGTGTGGGTTTTGGGGTACATCCAGATTATGAAAAGAAATTTCAAGAATATGTAAATAACTTTGAATTACATTTCTTTAACACTTCTTTCCAGATGAAATGGAACAAAAAAGGAACAAACATAACATGTAGGACAAATATCAACCATATCACAAAGCCACAATAGTCAATAATCATGACAAGCACTTTCTTATTAATAAGGTTATATACTTCTGTTCATTTTGGAAACAATTGTAAAACGTTCCTTTATCAATAAGTAAAGTAATTTAAGTAATAAGTACTCTGGGATGTTGAATTTGTTTCCTTTCATAGGTATTGCTTCCAAGGGACAAGCTTTTATGTCCTCCATGAGGGGTACAATCATGGACAAAAGGTTTGTAGACTTCTGCAATATTTGAAAAATACTTCAATATCGATCCAAAACAAGTTCCCAAGAGGTTCTGGGTGCTTTCCAAACCCATTCAAAGCTGTTCAAAGTCTTTGAAAGTCACCCACTGCAGTCTAACCACTGCAGTCTAACCACTGCAGTCTAACCACTGCAGTCTAACCACTGCAGTCTAACCACAAGGGCTTGATTAACTGGCTTACACCAGTATCAAAACGCTGATTTTTTGCTCGTGGTTGCCTCAAAAGCAATTCAAAAGCAATGCAACGACTTCGAAAGTGTTTTTTTTAACTTCCCTCCTTTTTCAGACGCATTGAAGAGTCATTTTGCTCTATTTCTCACCATTTTTCACTGAAATTTCATTTGTCTACAACCTTTTGTCCATGATTGTCTGAATTTTTAAGAAAAAATTGAACAGGGGTCTTCTCTGAAGTGGCAATTTTCCATCAAAGTATCTCAAAAAGAACAACCAGAAGAAATTTCTAGTGATTTCGATCATCACAGCAGGAATTATACCAAAAAAATCAAAAAATCTGCCATTTTCAGAAGTATTGATACCCCCCCCCCTCAAATAGACTCAAATGTGGAGCAATAGAAAATGCTGAATCGGCAAAAATAAATTCTAAGACTCAGGAATGATCCTCAACTACAATAGAGACAATTTCAATGTGAAACTACTATTGATATTCCCAAAAATTTGAGCTGGAAAATGCACTAAGTCTCAGAATTCTCAGACAATCATGGACAAAAGGTTTGTAGACTTCTGCAATATTTGCAAAATACTTCATTGTTAACCGGTTACTTTTTCGAAGCGGGCTACATGACTTTTTGCGCAATGCAATTGGTTCTTTTCGCATGACGACGGGCCTACATTGTCCAGAGTTGCCCGTCGTTAGGAAAATTCATTGTGACGTCACTTTTTCAAAGGAAAATGAACAATGCGTTGACATCATTTCTCTCATTTTTATTTCTGACATCAGAAATTATAGCAATTTTTTATCTCTTTTCGCTTGTTTTTCTGCTTTATTTCGCTATTTTTCCTAGATAAAGCGCTCAAAATCAATCGAAGCTGAAGGAAACGGTTAACAAATACAATAATGACCGGTTTTTTTCGGGCTGTACTGAAAATATTGCCCTCGGTCAACGCAACAACCTCGCAAGCTCGGTCGTTACTTGACCTCGGGCAATATTTCTCAGTACAGCCCTCACTAACCGGTCATTATTGTATTAATATCGATCCAAAACAAGTTCCCAAGAGGTTCTGGGTGCTTTCCAAACCCATTCAAAGCTGATCAAAATCTTTGAAAGTCACCCACTGCAGTCTAACCACAAGGGCAAACCACAAGGGCTTGATTAACTGGCTTACACCAGTATCAAAAGGCTGATTTTTTGCTTGTGGTTGCCTCAAAAGCAATTCAAAAGCAATGCAACGACTTCGAAAGTGTTTTTTTTAACTTCCCTCCTTTTTCAGACGCATTGAAGAGTCATTTTGCTCTATTTCTCACCATTTTTCACTGAAATTTCATTTGTCTACAACCTTTTGTCCATGATTGTATCTTCAAGAGTTGTGCTTTGGCCTATCTTAAGTTTCAAACATTGAATTTCTATGATATGATATTCCTATGATATCTACCTCTTTGACTGGAGGCTTGATGGTCTTCCAAACATTTTGCATATCGGAAATAGCCTGCTCCTTGGGGTCACTGTTTTCCTTGTCTTCAATTGTTTCATCTGTTATGTATGTTTCATCATCTTCTGATATACTTTCTTTCGTCACTATCATCAAACAACCTTTTTGATGAACTGTAATGGGATTTAGCTGGAAGGATCATCACCTGCTTTTGACCATTTACCTAGCAACCTGCTTTGCTGCTCATGGATCGCAGCACATTCTTACAAATGGAACATTGCTTAAGACCAATAGCCAATTGTCAATCATTGGAGCATGTGCATCTGTCCTTGCACTTGAGAAAATTAACCTTGTTTTCCTCTTTTTGGTTAGCTTTTCCTTATTTGGCTTTTGTTGTTTCTGTCTTTTCTTTGATGACTTTGACTTTTGAAGCAAAATCTTTGGCTCTCATGGATCTATAAACATTTGTTACCCTAACTGATTTCTTCTCAGTCGCTGACTTCCCTCACACTTAACAAACCAGGTGCCTCCCTTAAAGCAATGCTTCTTTCACCAAGTGTTCCCTTTATTAAGTTGCATGGCTGTTCAAACTTATCCTTCCAATATTTAGCCAAATTCTTTCTTTTCTTGGGTGATATCTTGTTTGAAAATATAATCGAGCAAGCATCAAAAGTCACATAGGTACTTTTATCATTTAAGTTGTCTTTTGGGCTAAAGCCATCAATCATGCTGTTGTTACCACTTTATCGTACAAATATAAATTGGTATTATTGTAATTGGTCCCGGGGGGGGGGGGTACTTAGGCAAATGGAGGGTACGGTATGTGCCGCCCTTAAGGGTACCTTTTTTGGACTTCCAAAGTCCCGCTAAGGGTCGGAAAATCAGAAAATCAAATTTCAGTCCCAGTAAGGGTCGGAAAAATAGGAAAATTTCAACTTTTTACCCCCTGAAAGATCGAAATTTGGTCAAAATTGGTCAAATTAGTCCCGCTAAGGGTCGTAAAATTCACAAAATTTTCCTTTGTTTTCTCCTTTTTAGTCCCGGTAAGGGTCCAAAGTTCGAAAGTCGGGCGGCACCCCCCCCCCCCGTCAGCTCGCAACCCTAGTACCCCCCCCCCCCGGTAATTGGTCAAGCTCCAATGAAACAAAAATCTCTCGAGAGTCAGCAAGCAATGATGGAATCAATCAAACTAAAGGCAGTCATCGAAAAGCAATTTGTTATTTTAAAGTTTAGCTTTTTTCACAATGCTACGTATATTTTGGTTTTACGCTGCTTCTTTGTTGAGCAAGTTCACCCACCAAAACACTGACTGATTCAGTCAGTCGGATGTAGCTAGTAGTTAAAAGTCACCCATGCGCCATATGGTCCCATCAAGCAAGCTCCTTCGTAACCTGAGAAGACAGAAGAGATTAAAATAATTATAGTATAAAGGTCTTCGATTGCCTTCCCCATGACCTTTTGCTGGCTAAATTATCAGCTTACGGTCTTGGGGAAAAAAGTATAAAATAAAGGCCTTCGATTGCCTTCCCCATGACCTTTTGCTGGCTAAATTATCAGCTTACGGTCTTGGGGAAAAAAGTATAAAATTAATGCATAGCTATCTCAGCAATAGAAAGCACAGAGTCCGTATAGGCTCACACTTAAGCCCTTGGCTTGATGTATTCTTAGGTGTTCCCCAAGGCTCTATCCTTGGCCCGCTACTTTTTAATGTATTTATTAATGACCTATTTTATATTGTTAAGGAAATCTCAAATTTTGCAGATGACAACACTTTATCTTCCTTTGGACCCACTATTGATGATGTAAATTCTAATCTTATTTATAAATTGACCATAGTCTTAGACTGGATCAAACATAACTCCTTAGTTGCTAACCCCTCTAAATTTCAGTTGATCTATCCAGGAATTACCAATGCCAGTTCGTCTTTGTGCATAAATAACATAAAGATTGACAGTGTGGAGGTTGTTAAACTACTGGGTGTTCAGGTAGATATCAACCTTTCCTTCATGCCATACGTCACTGAACTTTGTAAACTATCTAATCAAAAACTTAGAGCACTGAGACGACTGAGAAAATTCCTGACTGATGAACAAACAAAATTTCTCGTCAATGCTTTATATCTATCACCTTTTAATTACTGCCCACTTATTTGGATGTTCTGTGGAAAAGGGGCTAGCAACATGATTGAGAAATGCCACCATAGGGCACTTCGAGTTATGTCCAATAGTGGGTTGGATTACGAAGCTCTCTTGACTGATTGTAATACTCAAACCATACATTCTCGTAATTTAAAACTCCTTCTTTGTGAAGTCTTCAAATCTATTCATAATCTTGGTCCAAAGATTATGCATGAAATTTTCACAATTAGACAATCAGTCTATCAGCTCCGTAACGGTCAATCCCTAGCTTTGCCATTATACAAACGATATAACACAGCTTTTGGTGTAAACACATTCGATTTTAGAGCTGTATCCACTTGGAATAAATTACCCTCATCAATTAAAAATGAGAACTCTTTAGTCTCTTTTAAAAACGCTCTAACATCTATTACACCAATCTGCACATGTAAGGCTTGTACATAAATTATCTTAATTTTGTTTTTAAATTGTTTTTTATTTTTTGAAATTATAATAGTTGGACTTTATTAGAGTTACTTTATGTAAATCTATTTTTATTACCCAACTTTAAATAAAGAATAAATAAAAAAAAATAAAGTTAGAGTAAAATGGAATAAACACACAATAAAAATAAGCCTGTAGAAAGAAAACACGGTCATATGATATCATGAAACACATCAATCACATGGACATGGGCGTACTGTATAACCAGGACCCGGACTGGACCCTGGACCCTGGACCCTAAGAAAACCTGGACCCTGGACCTTTACGAAAACCCGAACACCTCCTAAATTTTCGAGAAAACACGGACCCCCTCGTAAATTTTCGAGAAAAAACGGACCCTCGTCGTAAATTTTCGACAAAACACGGACCCCCATCTCAAATTTTGGAGAAAACACGGACCCCTCACAAATTTTTGCGGATCCCTTCTCCTCAATTATGAAATTTTCAAGAAAAGTCAGTTTCTTACCTCTAGCATGAATCCCAAGGAAATTTGTTCTCGCTAGATTTATAGAATAGTATAGAAGTAGAACTTGTTAGGGTTTCTAAAGGATTTTTTACGCTGTTTGAGCTTTCTTGGACAAAAGATTAAAAAGAAAACTTTCAAACTTTGAGCCGAATCAAAGTTCTGACTTAAAAATTCGAGGCCAAAGACTAAAGAGAAACAACAAGTCGAAGTCACTGTAAGCATAAATTGAGGCCGAAAATGAGATTTTGCCTCGACTTGATTTTCCCATGTGCTTATAAAAAAGAGTGTAGATGATTAGATAATTTCACGAAAATATTCGATGGACTACTAAAGGTAGTTGAAACTATAAAGCCGCTTTAAAGGTATAAAAATAACCTCGATTTACCTTTCAATGGGCCATAAACAGTCCAAAAGTTAATGCATGCACATCGTTGGTATTCTGGCCATCTTTGTTGTTTTGAAAATGAAACGCAGGACAAAAGACTGGGCCCAGACATATGGAAGAAGCGGAAAAAAGGCAAAAAGGAGATAAAGTTTTGGCACTACTACTACTATTTGTACAAAAGTTGCAAACTTCATTAAAAATCTTATATTATATTACTCAAAATACAGATTATTTAAGTATCAAAATAAGTAATTTACAAAACAAATCCTTCGAATAGTGCTAAACTAATTTTGATCCCATCCAACACGAAGCAAAGTCGATATTTTGCCATCCCACCGGCTCATTTTCAGAAATTTTCGTACATATACAGATTTTTTACGCCACGCGCAGATCTACGTATCCTATGAAAAAGACCCTATTTCAATCATGATTCATGAAGTCATAAAAACAATAACACACTGATGTGTAGTTTTAGTAATAGTGTAGTCTTTCTCGTCATTGTTTTGATTTTGTAGTTTTAAAATATTACCCACAGTAAATATGTGACATTGTAATATACTGTAAACTTTTTGATAGTTTAGGATGTATAACTAAAAGTGGTAAAGAATAAGAGAGGTCTTTTTTGGGGGGCGCCAAAATCGAAAGGGGCGCCAAAAAAGAAATTTTTGCGCCCTTTTACTTTGCTGATGCATTTTAGCGCCCCTTAGCGCCCATTTTAGCGCCCCTTAATAATGTTATTCGAAAATTTTCAGCAGATTTAACATCATAACATATGAAATTATAATCTTGTTATTATCTTGTGTTACAATGTTGATTTAAGACTATTCTGAAAGTGAGTTTCCGAGACATAAAATGTATCATTGAAAAAATGAAAAATTATATAGTGTATCATATGCACACAGTAAAAATAGAGTAGAAAAGAGATAGCCAAGGAGAAAGCTGATGAAAAGTATCAAAAGTTAAGGATGGAAACCAACAAGAGGAAAAAGAAAAGTGGAAGTAAAGGAAGGAAACTCAAAAAGATGAGATTAGCGTAAGAAGCAAAATCCAGAGTGCAAATGGAACAATACTTCGTTAAAAAGACACCAGTGAAAGAAAAAGGAATTGAAAAACCAGGGACTTCACTTTTGTCAAACAATCAAAGTCGTGTAGATCTTGAAACAAACATTATGCAATCCTCAGGTTCAGATGAAGAAGAGCAGATTACTACAGAAAACGTTAACACTGAAATTACCTAACCCTTAGACACTGACTCAGGTCAAACAGATATTGCTATTTCCTCAAATGTTGCTGAGACTTCCAACACCCCTGGAATTGATGAATTCGACCATGTAAATTTTGATGACGTTCCTGAAGATATACCCACCATCGATCGTGGTCATCTTGACAAGGAAAAAGAAACTTCATCCTCAGATTTTGAAAATGTTTTTAATGTATCTGCCGTACTTGAAAGAAATTTAACACACGAGGAAAAGATTGAATGTCTTAATCAAAAGCCTTGCCAGCCTTCGCGAGACGAGTTAAAGAAACGAAAAAAGGTAATCGGAGGAATCGAAAGACATTGCTCCGAGGATATGTTTTTTCGAAAAGATGAAAGAGGAGTTAAAACTAACAGATCTTGGCTAACATATTCACTTGATAAAGATGCGTTATTTTGCATACCCTGCCTCTTGTTTTCAGACGAAATTCTCCGAGGTGAAAACCAACGGCATAATCAGGGGAAGGCTTTTTGTAAAGATGGTTTTTCAAATTGGAAGAAACAATACAACGCAATCCCTGACCACGAGACATCACAGGCTCACATGAACGCAAAGCTTAGCCAAGTGATGTTTTTGCAACAACGGTCTTTAAATGACATTTTAAAAAGACAAGATGAAGAGCAAGAAAAGAAGAGACTAATCCAGGTTGAAGCGAATCGAAGAATCTTAAAGAGAGTTATTGAAACCATTATGTTTCTAGGAAAGCAAGAACTAGCATTTCGTGGGCATCGGGAATCACTGGCATCCGACTCCTCTGTAAACAAGGGGAATTTCTTGGAAACACTAAAATATCTTGCAGAATATGATGATGTAATGGCACTTCACTTGGAATCCGTGGAGCGTGATCATATCGATCTCGAGGCGAAGAAAAAAGGGAAAAAGAAAGGTGACAAAGCCCGAAGATTTGGACGAGGTTCCAAGCTTACATTTCTCAGTAATGACATGCAAAACAAAATTATTGATGTGATCAGTAAAGAAATAGCGAAAGAAATCGTTAATCTAGTAAAAGATAGTGTAGCATGGGCCGTTATTGCTGACACCACACCTGACGTTTCAAAACATGAACAGTTTAGTTTGTGCGTACGTGTCGTAACCAAATCTGGAGAAGTAAGCGAACACCTTTTGTTTTGCACTCGGACAGGGGCAACAACAGCTGAGGCTCTTGTTAACAAAGTGGAAGAAGAAATGACCAGACTAGGTGTACCGTTTGACAACGTAGTAGCGCAAACATATGACGGGGCCTCGAATATGTCAGGCAAATACAACGGCCTTCAGGCCAAATTCAAAGAAATTGCTGGAGAACATGTTATTTTTGTTCACTGCTATGCACATAATTTAAACTTAGTACTTAGCGATGCTGCAACTGCATCGTTAGAGGTTGAGAAGTTGTTTGATAATTTGCAAGCACTTTATGTGATGGTATCTAAATCTCAACCCATACACCAACTATTCGAGGATTGTCAAAAACAGTTGAAAGAGGAAAGTATTCGTTCCTTAAAAAGAATCGATACTGTCCGCTGGAGTGCTAGAGAATTCTCATTAGATATCTTTGTAAAGCGATACGACTCGATTATGCTCATGCTACAAAAGATTGTAGATGATAACTCTTACAAGTCTGATAAGCGCAGTACAGCAGACGGCATGTTGAAACTATTTTCTACCAAGCAATTTTTAGCCACCGCCCTCCTTTTCAAAGAAATATTTTCGATCACAGGTCCATTGAGTAGAAAATTGCAGTCCGTAAATATTGATTTTGGTAGTGCTTTGACGCTTCTTAAAAACGCCGAGGAACAGTTAGAAACTCTCCGAAAAGATCCACAACAAATAATTGACGCAGTTGATCTAAATTTTGAAGGAGCCGAATGGGAACAGAAGAGGATTGTTAGAAGTCGCAGAATTTCTGGAGCTGGAGAGACAGCTGTCGATAAGAATAAATCGACAGAATCGATTGACCCAGAAGCAAAGTAGAGGATTGATGTATTCACAGTTGCGCTTTATTACGTTACCGTTGGACTGGATAATCGTTTTTCAGATAGTAAACATGTATTAGAAGCGTTTTCTATATTCTCACCACGGGCTTTCCCCACCTTCTTTACAGATTACCCAACAACAAACCACGTTGAAGAAAAAGTTCGAGAATTTTGTAATACCTACAAGATAGACGTTCATCGTTGTGCAGCTGAGTTGTTCAGTTTCGCTAAAGTTTTTGAAGACTTCGACTTGGGGCTAATCCAAAACAAATCACAAACCATTTACCTTGATAGCGACATTGATTACTTGTCTGACGATGAAGTAGAAATTGATGATGAAGAAGACGCAAGTGGAAAATTCAAAAGTTTCATGGATTGTCTGTCGGTTCTTACTAATAAAAACTACATGCTAATAGACGCTTACCCAAATCTTGTTCGAGTTTATTCGATTGCTGTGGCTATACCAATTACGTCTTGCTCAGCTGAACGCTCTTTTTCAACCCTTAAACGTGTCAAGACAAGGTTGCGCTCCTCGATGCTCCAAGATAGATTAGAAGGACTGTTGTTGATGTCCATTGAACGAAAGATTTTGTCCGAAATAGATGTAGATAAGATAATGGACATAGTCGGACAGTCTTCATCAGAATTAAAGAAAGCTCTTTTATAAATTAATTAATTTCATTGATATTTATATAGATCAAGATTTAACGGTTTCATGATGATGTATATGTTCAAATCAAAGTTCTTAGGTTTTATTAGGCTTACAATAATCATAATCTGAGTTGTGCTACAGTATCTTCTTTTGTCCAATCACAAAGATTTAGAAATTTTTGAGTAAAGCTAGTTACTTTGTGAAAGAGCTAACCCGAAGCATACTTTACGTCGTATAAAATCTTAACTTTCTCCATAAATAAACGGTGGGAACCAAACGGTTAATAGGAAATGTTAAGCTCGAGTCTTTTGTTAACATTTAATGCATCAGCTTTGTTATTGTTACTATCGTATTTTTATTTTTACAATATTAGTTCCAGTAAAAATCAATTATGGTATTTTTCTACCGGATACAAGTATTCATTCCTATTCGTTATTCAACTTTGTCATTAATATAACTCGATATAACTTTATAACCTTACCTGACTTATTTCGCTTGATTTTTAATGGACTGAAGAAAAAGCAAAGGGAAAAGGGGGGTTAATCCTACTAGGGAGCGGGCGCCTATCTAGGCAAAGGGGGGGGGCGCCAAAAGCAAAATTTAGAACTTTGCCTCCCCAGCCCCGACCTAGCCACCACGCTACTGGCTACTACCCGACCCTAGATTTTGGAGGTGGGTTAGTCGGTCGGATGTTTTTTTTTATTTTGGCGATTTCTGAAATTTTCGTCCATGGAAGGGTTAACAGTTTATTTACATTTAGGTAATTTTGAATAAAAAACAGAAGTGCGAGCAGGGAATTTACGATCCTTATGCTTGAGACAAACAAGATAGGAGTTTTTATTTTTTATTGTTTGAAGTTTTTGAAGGAAAAAAAATCTTCTTTTAAATGGCAACTGTTGGCGTATCTATGTTCTATTTCGTAAAAGCGTTTACTAGAATACGTTGAACTGTGTATTGACAACATGACAAAAAATCATTGTTCGGCTGAATGTAAAGTTTAACCATGACATGACATTTCCACTTAAATTATAAGTCTAAATGTTAGAATATTTCGAAATCCAAATGTTGTTTTAAATCTGACTTGACTGTTGAAGATATTTGGTTTGATCTCAAGCCTTAAAAATAGTTTTCAATGAGATCAACTGATTAATAGGAATGGTTAATGGTTGTCAATTGTCACAAAAATGTGCCATGAAGTATGGATGCCACAAAAAAAAAACAATCTGTCAGACCATTTATCGAAAATTTCAGTTGACAACAAAAAAAAACAGCCACACATTGTCACATCAGCAAGTGGAGTGGATGGTAGGACAGCTCTCCTCTCCCAGAGGAAGTGGCAAAAAAACCTCAAGAATGAACAGCAGTGTGAACAGCAGCAACGTCATTTTACAAGCGAAAGATGCCTTCCATTTTAAAAAATCAGCAGGATCCTGCCTTGACAAAAATCGCCATCTTTGTTTTGCAAGTGTGCAAAAGTGAAAGTAGCAGCAACGACGACCAGAAGACACAAAATCAAACATCTCGCACTTGATTGGATAGTCAAACTAAATATAATTTTAGAAACAATTTTATAAAATAAAGAAAAGTCTACTTTGCTCTGTGTTTTTTCGTGAACCAAATCGGTAACATTTCTCGAACATATACAAATTTACGTCCCGCGTACGCATATCTTGCCAAAGAATGCGGAACGCACGTTTGAGCGCGCTGCGCGCGCTCAAACGCCCGTTCCGCAAAAATGATCACTGTGGCCTGAGTAATAAAGATATCGCTCTGAAATTTTCAGGAGATAATAAGAATGATCTAAGGATCTCAAAACACCCTAAAACCAAAATTCAACAATTTTTTCGATGATTTTTCATTTTTCGGTAGACTACCACCTTAAAGGGACAGCGGGAGGTAGTTTGTGCACATACATTCCTATTGTTGAACAGGCCCGGTGGAACCACCGTAAAAGTGGAGAGGCTGAAGGCTCAAATGGGATACGCCGTAGATTTTTGTTGCAACAAGACCCCCCGTTGTTCGCTTGATTTCATCGATTGTGACTTTTTTTATTGTGTGGATCCGTGATATCAATTCATTGTGTGATTAGGACTAATTTTCGATATTTTTGCCTCATAAAAAAATAATGGCGTAATTTTCG
>NW_027103536.1:56110-72798 GCF_902728285.1 Clytia hemisphaerica
CGAAAATCTAAAGGCCAAAAGTGTAATCAATAAAGTCAGCTCCATTTTGACTGCCCAATGTAAGTGGCTACTTAGTTAGTAGTTTTTCACGAGTGAATGACAAAGCAAGGTCAGATTTTTTTCCTGCTAGATGTGATCGAAAATAAGAAAATTTCTTGAATTATTTATAGCGGATTTTTCAATTCCGCCACCCGTCCAAAGAATTGAAAAAACTTTTTTTTTTGTTGTTGTGTGGTTCTATTGAAAGTGTAAATATTTCATCATGCTTACCCATCAAAACCTGATATATATTTGACTTTGTTTTAGATTTTGGATACTGTGTTGAAGTTAGAAAATGTACTAAAAATCGAAAATTACATGCCTTATCGGGGAGAAAATGTCGGGCGAAAGTGAAGAAAATTTTGAAGGGATGACGAAATTTTCCCCCGATGAATTTTCCCCCGATATTTTATCAGCCGACCAAGATTTTTACCCTATTTTTCTATCCCCGACAAAAACTTTTACCCGATTTTTAAAACCCCAACCAGAATTAAAATCTAATTTTTTTTACACCTTTATTAACCGAAATTAGTGCTTTAAACGTCGAATTACTGGATCTTTTTTCGAGCTAGTCAAGGAAACCATTTCGTTTGGATAATTTAGTTGGGTAAAAGTGACTAAATTGTAAATTTCGTCGGGGAAAAGTGACGAATTTGAAATGTTGGTCGAGGGAAAGTGACGAAAATGCCTCTAGGTGACGAAATTTTTCGCCGACGAAAAAAAACCCCGACTAAATAAAACTCCGACATTTTTTCCCCGATAAGGTATTGATAATTTGATTATTATACAAGGCTTTCGGACACGTGTCATATCGCTTTGTTATGCAACTAAGTAATGTAGCAAGCTAGACGACTAATTCAGACATAGTAGAAATAAAGCAAAAAATATTATGGAGGGAACAAATTTTATTTTATACAAACTAAATCCCGTAACTAATTTTAATCGAATTACAATACCCTCAGATAATATCGTAGCTATCATCAGTCATCACTCGACAGTTTAGTTTCATTATCATTGTGTGTTTATTTCCCAGCTGGCACACAACGTTGTTTCAACGTTCACAACGTCCATATAACGTTAGATGAACGTTGAAGCAACGTTGTGTGCCAGCTGGGTTGCCATTATCATCAAGCCCGTTCTTACATCCACCGTGAAACGCCATTTTTTTAAATTAAACAAGAGCCGCAAAAGATGCGGTTAAAAATTTCCTCCATAACATCTATATAATATATATACATAACGACAGTGTCAATAAAAAAAATGTAGAAATTAGACTTTTTGCAATGTAATGTAGTCAATCAAATATGAATTGAATGTTGAAAGCTCGAAACTTTCTACCCGAAGGTCAAATTCAAAATATCATTAAATTCAACTTCCATAAGAAACAACATCAAAAAATGTAAAAATGGTGCCACATCGATTTATTGAGCTTCTTCGTTGTATTGTCTTTGTTCATCTTCTCCCTCTTTCCTCCATCAAGGTCAATTCGACTTATAAACAATTATGTGAGTCGAGTTTGAATAATCCAAGCCATTGACCGTTAAATGCGACAGCTCCAGAAATGACCATTTCATTTAATGTGTAGCATCATGAAAAAAGTTCCAATCTTTGTTCAAATTTACACATGAGCTGCATTTTAGTCTCCATTGTCATATTCCATTTAATCGGTATTTGAAATAATTCTGTGTCGAGTTTGAAAAATCAAGCCACCAATAATTCGTTAAACGAGACAGAACTAGAAATAACCATTTTCACACGTAGCATCATGAAAAAAGTTCCAATCCTGTTCTAATTTACACATGAACTCCATTTTAGTGTCCATCAACAAATTCCAGAATCAGTTTACTTGAAATGATTCTGTGTCGAGTTTGAAAATCATGCCACGCCTGACGGTTTGTTAACAAACAGCGACGGATCCAGAAGTAACCTTGTGTAGCATCAAGAAATATGTTCCAACTTATTCAAATTTACACATGAGCTGCATTTCTGTTTATTTATTTCTATATCAGAAGCCATTATTTCCTAAAAATAAAATCTTTTTGAAAACAAGAAACTAAAAATGAAACTGATTTAAGGTAGAATTTTCACTCAGAAAGCTTTATGAAAACTTGAGAAAAAACTATAGGATATGACAAAATGTTGAAAAAGTTTACAAAGAAAAATCAATACTTGACCACTAAAGCAAAGAAAATGTTCAAGAAAGTATGAATCAACTGAAATCAATCTCCTCGCTTCGACCGCCATCTTGTGCGATGCGATTCTGCGATTCTGCGTGGTCCTCTCTATCTTTTGTTTTGATAGGCTCTTCTATAATTGTTAATAAAAGAGTGCGAGACCTATAAATACGTCGTATTTTAGTTCCGTGATTTTCCGTAGATGGCATCGCCACCTTTTTCCTCTGCCTGGAGCATCTTTTCAACCATTCTGTATCTCCTGACAACTTTCTTTAACCTTTAGCCGCCGAGAGACGTACCACGTACGTCATATATACAGGCCGAGATTGATACTGGGGTCCTTTCAAAGTTTAATAAAATAAAGACCAGTTTGAACTTTTCTATTCTGTAAACTTTAGCAGACAGGATAGGGGTGAAGGTTCATTCATTCAAAATTTTACGGGTCCTGCTTTTATACATCTCGAGATATCGGAACTCAATGTCGGTGTATTTTTCAAATGTCAACAAAACATCGTTTTAGTGGTGGACAGAGGTTGTTTGATGGATTTTTGGACTGAAAAGTCATGTTTATGTCTGGTTTTTTCTTGGTTTCAGCATATAAATATCATTATATGAGATAGAGAACCTTTATTGGCAGTTTCTATGTGGTTTGAAGGGGTTTTAGGGGGTATTTCCTGACATACATGCCTATCTCTAGCTCCAACAACTCAGGGCTGTTTTGCCTCAGTTTTTCCACTATTCTGGTGTTTTATTGCTTGAATTTACATGATAGAGAGTCTGTTATGATTATTGTAGTAATTTTACAGGCTTAGGGTAAGTGCAGGGCCAATTTTAGAGCAACGGGACCATTTAATTTACCTGTTGTGGCCAGAGTGTCGATTTTGGTGGAAAAGTGTGCTTCACCGAAACTTAGATTCTGAGATGAAATGAGCTTCTTCAGCCCTGAAATTTCACACAATGGTGGCTTATAACATAAACTAAAACAAAATAATTTTTCTGGGACCAGTCTTTACCTTGTACCCACTTTTTTCATTCAATTTGTCAAAAAAAGAAAAAAAGTGAAAAAATCGTAAACATGAAATTTTTACTGTTTTGATTTGAGGCTGTGTAGTCAGGTTTAAAAGGGTGATGAGGCGTCTTTTTGGTATTATCTGAAAATATAGATCCTCAGCTTTTCAAAATAGGTTTACTTTTTACTTAAGCTTTAGCGGTTCAGATTTTATGACATTTTCCGCGAAACCTCCATTTTCATGAAAAAAACAGCGGCAGCAGCGCGCGCTGTTTTTAAAAACAGCGGTGTCTAAAGGTTAAGCTTTCTTGGTTGCTTGATTTGATTTCATCCACTGTTACTTTTTCAGCATCAATCTCCTCACACTCTCCTAGATGCTCTGTACTTTCTTTCTCCTTACTGCAAAATCTACAGGTCCCTTTGTCGCCATGATTTGCTTTTGCCTTGATCATATTCAAGCGTACTCTCAGGAGTAGATTGGCATCTGCTTGAGTGTTGACATTGAGATAGGTCTTCTCCTCAAAGTTTGTCAGGAATCTCAATTTCTTTTTCGTCTTTATTTCTCTTCTCACTTCTTCTTGAATCTCCTTTCTTGTTGCCTCCTTTACTTGTTTTTTCCAATTTGATTTGGGTAAACCTCTCAGCTCCACTGGTATCTTTAGTTTTTCAGCTCAACCACTTGTTTTGTTTTGAAAACGTTTGTTGTTTAAGGAGCGCGGAATCAGAAAATATATCTTTTATAGCCAGTACCCGACTTTAGCAAGCTTTTCCCTGTCCAGACGGCAGAAAGTGTGTTACTGGTATCAAGCGCCATTTCTACCAAAACGGACAGACAGAAGGGCGTTGGCGTAATACTGTACATGGGCGTAGAATGGCGGTAAAAAACCGCGCACTGGAAAAGGAGGAGGAGAAAGCGCACCATTTTAAGAAAAATTTCCCTTGAACAGGAAATTTTTAACTACTCGTTTCACTTGACCACTCTTTCTTTCGAATTCTTTTTTGGAGTTGGCTTCTTGTTTATGAATACCGTAAACACTACAATTTAGCTTTCTATGAAATTTAAGCTAAGAGAACAGATGTCAGAACCATATTAGTATTCAAAAAAGTATTGAGGATTCAGAGCACATAACCTCTAGTTGAGCAGATGATGTCAAATATTACCTATTATATATCTAGTTTTTTTAATTCGCCCGAGACGTTCGAGTATAGTTGTTATACACCCGCAGCATGACGTGTTGCGTCCACAAGCTGGCAGGGTCAGGTAAGTGCAGTGACTTCTCTATTCTAGGATAATTAACACTGTACCTGCTCCGTTCATCGTAAGGTTCGTCTCTCCCTATATCTCAGCTAACAAGAAGGCTGTTTAAAAAAGTCCTTTGGGAATAGGAAGTTTTTATAATATTTTAAAGAATAGATTAAATAAGGAAGTCATAAATTTATGTTTGTGCGAAATATATTTGTTTTCCTGATAGTATTTTTCGGTATTTTGGATTCACCTAACAGAAATCTTTAACTTACGCGAGTTCGTTAGCCAAGTAGAAATGTTCTGCTGAGTCATTAATGGTTGCTAGGTAACCACCACATCTTTTGCATTCCTTTTGTGCGTCAGTCCATGTGTAGGCTTTCCGATGGATAGTGTCTTGTGATGTTTCCACGTATTTTACGCTACAAACTCTCAGAAGCTCTAAAAAAATAAAGAGATATGATATAGGTTATCATTAAAGACTTTTAGCGGTAGCAAAATATGATATCAGCCATCATGACTATCATGGAAATAATGAATATTTGTTCACCACATATTTTACATCGAAAATTGGTAAGTAACGCTTTAACTTTTCGACAAGCCACGCACAACTCTAGACTATTGATTGCGTGGGGGGGGGGCACTTAGGCAAGATTAGATACGGGAAAGTGCTGCTAGTCAGGGTCCTTTTTTAGGCTCTGAAGATATTTGACCGAAGAATTTAGTAAATTTCAAGAAGTGTGTCTCACAGGTTGGTTTTTGTTTATTTTGAACAATTTTCAGGGTGGAACTTAGAAAAAACTCTTATTTATCTTCTAACTGTAATTTTTGCTACTTTTCAGTGTAAAATGGAACAAATCTTTCGATTTCTATTT
This sequence comes from Clytia hemisphaerica, assembly GCF_902728285.1. Taxonomy (NCBI): domain Eukaryota; kingdom Metazoa; phylum Cnidaria; class Hydrozoa; order Leptothecata; family Clytiidae; genus Clytia; species Clytia hemisphaerica. Next base: position 61,451 of record NW_027103536.1, read on the forward strand.
CTGACAGGGTCCATCTTGGGCCCACCAAATAAATATTTTGAATTTCATATGCCGAATAAAACAGACATTACAGTAAACGCTGTTTTCAAAGGAGTATAGAGCACGGTAATAAAACCTGCGCAGTACAGCACAATCGCTTGGAAAACAAAAATATTTTATATATAAGTGAAGCTAAATTCACTGCAATTAGATAAGTTGGGATGGAAGGCGGCGAATCAACTTATGAACTAACACTGCATATTGCAATCAACACAAAAAGGAAACTTAAACATTATTTTGTCACTTATCCCCAGCAATGCCTTGGAAACCAGTAAATTTTATTTTATTATTTTCCAGCCCCTCCAGCTGCATTATTTATACTACATCAGTGACTCAAAAAATTATAATGTAAAAAAACTCCCTAAGTGACAAAGGATCACGTGGTTTAGATAATTACAGTAGATTGAAACAAATTCCCCTATCTCGTAGCTACAGTTTGATTTTTAGTTCAAATTGATAAAATAACCTTATAAGGCGAAACCAATTTAATTTGTTGTTCTACGGGCAGATCGTTAGAAAAATATGGGTCGGTCGGTCGGTAAAATAAGAATAAATTTTGCATTTATCAGGGTTGGTAAGGTACCGAAAATATGTTCCAAAAAATATCTGGATCAAAAATTTACTTTTTTTATCTATCTTCGATGAAGATAAAAATAAAATTTTAGTGTATGGAATGCTTGATTTTCTTAATTTTTCAATTTCTTGAATTAATTTTCAGCTTTATTCAAATTTAATTCTTAGAAACAACTAGTGTGTAAAATATTGTAGTGGAAATTCAATATTATAATTTTTTTAATTTTAGCAAAAATAGGGTCGGTCGGGCCTAAGTGAAATGAAATTCACATTAGTGATACAGGAAAAACCTATCGCAATTATTAACAAAAAAACAAAAGTTGATTCATAGAAGAACAATTAACATTTGGTGTGAATTTTAGAAGCACTCAAAACAAAGCTATCTGTGGTTCATTAAAGTAATGTATCACTAAAAACAGAACACCAAATAACTATGGGTTATCATCACAAAGAAAGCATCGACAAGTCTAGTATATACCTATAGTTTGGGTGCATTATCGATTCTTATCATAATGAGACGTGAAAAATCCTGCTTTTAGATCCTGGAAAATCTCTTCATGCGTTAAAGAGCGGGATGTAAAACGGTATCAGCAGTGAAATAGAAAAAAAATAAAGTCTCAGATTTTTTTTTTTATATTTCATCCCTAAAAGAATTTTTTAACACAAGAAATAATGAAGGAAAAGATATGACACGTTTTAAAAAACCGATAAAACAAAATTAAACAGTTTTGACGCTCAATGTTTTGTGAACGTTGACTTCACAAATGAAGAATCGTTTATTATGGATTCCCAAATCATTCAAACATGAAGACGTATGGGCAAAAAGTTCAGCAGCATCTTCATTTCCCAAATTGTTTGGTTCTCCCTTGCACCATCTTTTGTATCCACCGACTGCGTTGAATCGATCCCAACGGTAATCACCTTCTTTGGCTCTGTCGTTCAAACCAGTCCATGCAGAGCGAATCTTGTATCTCCTGCGGGAGTGAGAGGTATAGCGATTACAATCATTTTTGAATAACCTCTCTAGTAAAGCTTTTGGAATAAATTCATCAGAAAACCAACTCGTTTAAAAAAAAAAGATTTTAGCGGACCCAACCTTCATTTATCTTACAATGGAATCTCGCTATTCGAATCTTTCTAAATTCTTAGTTCCCGTCAATAAGAAACACTCTTAAAATACTTTCTATAATTTTAATCCCCGGTGGGGGACTAGGTTTGCGAGATGATGTCCGAGCTAAAGTTCGAAAGTCGACCCTTTGAGAGACTGAATATCGACGTTTTTGTGACCCTTTGAGAAACTATAATCCAATTTTCAGCTCAAAATTTTCAGATTTTATGCACCTTTGAGGGGCTCGATCTTTGATCATTTCTTTAGACCGGAAACAAAGACTCACTGTAAAAATGCTCTAGTCAGGAAGAAATGCTCAGCTGCATCATTGATGGTAACCAAATGACCACCACATCGTCTGCATTCAGCACGTGCTTGAAGCCAGTTGTATGCTTTACGATGGATGGTGTATTGTGAAGTGTAAACAGTCTTCGTTGTGCGCACTCTCAACAGTTCTGCAAATGAGAAAAAAGTGTTATACCACAAGGATATTGTACTCCGGAAGATCCCTTCTAAGCTGGTCGAATATTTCGAAAGTTCTTTGGACTTCCCTGCGTTTTGAATAGTTAGTAAATTGGTCGTATAAGCCACATGTCATTCAAGGTGTTTAATCTTAATATAGAAAATCTTGGACAACAAACAAATAAATGTTTGCAAGGTTTAAGATACTAACTGACAAATCGAAAAAAAATTAAAAATTGACTTACGGATGGTGCTTGCACTACATACTGCAATCAGCATTAATCCAAAAGCTAACTTCAACATTTCGATTTATGTTGGTTTTTTGCGATGATTGAAGGCTTGTTTCGTATACACCTTTCCCGAATTGTTTGGTTTTTTTCGAAGGTCTTCAAACCATATTGAAAACTATATATTTGTATTCCTCCTATAAAGACAAGTGCATGCTGAAAATTTGAGCTCAAAAGCTTTTTCTATCAATTTTTATGACTGTTTTTGTTCAAGGTGAAATCCCTTATAAAAACTAAAACATACAGCCCGGCCTCGTTTCCATGTAATTCTATTGTTTATAAAGAAATTTCAAATCAAAATAACTCAAGAACCGGAAGTGCTTTTTTCATAATTCTTTTTTTATTTGTTTAGTTTTGCAACATACAATTTTATGAAACTAAATAGAAACATTCAAACATTAAAACAAAAAAGTCAAAAAGCCTAAATAACAATTCGGGAAAGGTGTATTGATGATTCGATGAACTGATAATGGAAGACTCACAAACACAAACGCCCTTATTTATACCTTTTTCCCGACAAGGGGAAGTTCATCGATTCTAATTTTAACACAAAGCATTGTCAACCATGCTTTGAAGTCCACTTTCGAAAGTTTCATAAATCCAGATACGATTTTAATTGCTTTGGTCAAAGACTTAGAGAAAGGAAGACGTCGCACCATTGTTTCACCTTAGTTATACGGCACAGATATAGATTTTTTTTACTGGATTGTCCCGTGTTGAAAAATGCTGAGTCAGCAGAAAAAACTAGATTAAAATATTTTTTTAGCGATGAAAGATTTTTCAGAGAAAAGTACAAGCAAATTTCTTGGAAATACAAGCATTTGATAACTTTTGACTGCTGTTTGCTTCAAAGATGGCGGAACCTGGATATTTTAATGATGACCTTGATGAAGTACTGATGATAAGTTTCATTCCTGATGAACTAGTCAAGTCAATAAAGAATGGCACTGATCAAAATCTCAACCTGGTCCATACTGGAATTTGTGATAAAATCAATGATGCAACCAAGAAAATTCCAAACATAGTTCTAAAACTGTCTGCTGATGATGTACAAGAAAAGTCTGAAAAATTGTGGAAGAGTGCTCTCAGCTGTTTACAAGACGACAGATCATTTTTTATTGGTGATCAATGTACTATTCAAAAACGAAAATGTACTCTGAATAACTTGATTGCCAATTTATCAGTTTTTCAAGAACAATTCAAAACAATCCTACTAAAAATTTACGAGATGGTAGAACTATGCTTACCAACTACACCTTTGATTTCAGAAGGAAGAAGATTGATGTGGCAAAAGTTTTATACGTATATTTCCTCTGAAAAATGTACAATTGACTGGATACCGTTACGCCAAATCTCAACAGTAGCAAACTTTGACTTAATTGTGTATAAGTTGTCTTCTAAATTGTTAGAATTATTGATCACTGAAAACATAGAATCGTATCTATCACTGCATGAAGAGTCAACAACATCAATACCAATGGGAGAAAAGATGGATGATAGAGAACAGAACATTGTTAAGTATGTTGCAGGCTTTATTGCACATTCTGCAACAAAATATTATAAAAAAAGGGAAGAGGGGGGAAAAATTTGTTGATGCCATCAAAACGTGGAGCATCAAAACACGTGAAGCCAAGTGCTTTGAGTTTAAAGACAAGTGGGTTGACTTACAGAATAGAGGTGGACTGGTGGATGTCAATGACAATTGCTTTTTTGTTTTTTCGTACCGTGGAATATTCAGTGAGAGATGTCTTTAATCCTGTCACACTGAATAACTATGCAGGTGAAAATTTGAAAAAGGTTATCCAAGAAAAAATTTACAAGCGAAAGTATCTCATATATAGATGGGATGAATTAATGAAAGGTGATAACTTGGAATCCTTTGAGAAGGAAAACCTTTTCAAATTGGTGATAGCTCGATGGATTGACATTCGTGGAAAGGCATTTGTCAGAGCTTGGGTTGATGGTCTTAGAAGTCAGTATAAAGATAAGGTTTCAGAGAAAAGGGGAACATTCTCATAGAAAGCAGCTGAATGCAAAAAAGAGCACAAAATCTAAATCTAAATCTAGTAAGTAAATTTCAATCCATTAACCCATACCTCCATACCTCCTTCTGCTTGAAGGATTTGTCAATCTGTTTATTTAAAATTTTTTGTGAAATTCTTGTTTAGGAAGGAGAAAATCTAAAAAGCACAAAGAGAATGTCATGAAATAATATGTTAGCTTTAGAATGCAGTGCTCTTTTTAGTACTCTTGTTTTCAGTCCTGAATGTCAGGCGTAATGTCTATCCTCCGTTCAAAAAGTGTTCACTACACTTATACAAACACCTGATAAAGAGAAAAAGTTGGTCATATTTAAAAATTGGGAATAACGTAGATTTATTATTTTCCTTAATAACAAACTTTTTTTATTGCCTAGTGCAACCAAGTTTGTTTGCAAACAAGCTAACCAAGCTAATATATTAGCTTAGTTCTTCTAATTTGAATTTAATTCTTTCATTGTCCCAAAATCACTCCCATTATTCTGTGTCATTTCATTGTTTTCAGTTGTTTTTTGTCCTCAGCTCAGTCACTTGCTCTATCCAACAAACAGAGACTACCAAGGAGTCTAAATCAAACTTCAATTTTGAAACTTACTTAATTTAATTTCATTCATTGAGGTGTATTTTTTTAACAAATTGTATAAACTAACTATTGTTTAGAAAATAAACAAAAAAAAGAGAGTAAGCTTCTATTAATCTTCTCCTTTTGTAATTTTTAAAATTTCAAAAGGGGATTGTGAAAGAAGATAATTATCCTCTCTATAGAGATAGTCAAGAGTAATAAATTATAATTTTGTGCCTTATATTAGTTAAGTTTTGTAGATATCATTATAAACAAATAATAATAATAATATACTCTTCCACAAATTTTTGCCCAATATAACAATGTCTAAATTATTATTTTGAGCTAGCAAGTTTTTTTCTTTGCTTTTATTTTTTCTTTCTAAAGTGGCTCTTAACTTCTAGCATCCAAATGTATACACTTGCATAGAACTCACTCAAATTTCAATTTGAACCCTTTCTTTGTGCAACATCAAATACACTCAGCAGTGTTCTAAACACAATAACCACCAACAATAACTTTGGTCTCGTTTTTTGATTTGGTTACATACAGGGCCGAACCTTAACTGCAAACAAAAAGTAGAAAATAATGTTTCATTCTCTGAAATTAATCAGCAAAAAGTTTCAATAGGCAACATTATATCATAAATGACAGTAAGATAACTAACTCTAACTCTAATGAGGTTTTAAATTTAAAGAGTTGTTGCAATAAACAGACTGTACCTTTATAATTAAAAAGGTTGGTGAGTCCAGACAAAACACAGATTTGATCTGTAGCATCACGCTTCACCTTGTCCTAATAGTATTAGATTGTCAAATTGAACAAACTCTCTGTTAGTTTTTCTAAATTTTTTACTTAAAGCTAATCAATAATCAAATTTCACCCTGGTACCTGATAGGTATACAGAAAACCACTTTTGATACTATAAATTATGAAAAATGACATGGACACACGACACAGAAAATTTTTTAAATTTTGTGACTTTATTTCAGTAATGAAAATGAAACAAAACAGTGTTGTGTTGTTGCAAAAAGCGTGAATAGTGTAAGAATAGTATAAAAAAAGTTGTATAGTGAATAGTGTAAGAATAGTTTAAAAAAGTTGTATTGTATGATTTTGATTTTCAAAACACCATAATAAAATGGTAATTTGAGATTTTGAACCTAGATCCCTGCAAAAATCTCTAAGTTAAAAACTAAAAAAAAGAACAGAAAGACCTTTATTTGCGCTTTCGACGCTTCAAGGGTATGCCGACATCTTCCATGAACTGTTGTTGATTTTTCCTTAGGTATGGTACAGTTTCCATTCAAACTTGCAACATTCTTAGATTTTGCACTGTGCAAACCAAGTTCACTGTGAGCATATTGGTCCTCTGTTGGATTTGTATTGAAACCACACTTCCTTCGTTGTGCTGAAAAGTGCTGTTCAAGGGGATCCTGAGAAAATTTGCCACTTAATACATAAAAAGCCAGGGTATTCCAAAAGAAGATCTTTGATTAGTCGCACTGTTGACTTGACTAAATATTTGTAGAATGAACAAAAATTAAACAATTATAAACAATTCAATAATCTCTATAACTCGTCAAAATTTTAAAACATTGAATTTTTTTACCTTTTGTACTCAGCTGTTGAAAACATTTTTCTTGAAATATCATGAAAAAAGAATTTTGATTATTGATATTATACCACGGTAGAAAAAAACTGAAGAAAAATAATCATATGATACCAAAAACTTGGTCAAGGAAATTTAACCTGTGATCTGCAATCCTTCAAATGTGGGTTGGCTCAAACATAGCTTGTTTCTCTCCTTCTTTGTCAAGTGTATTTGTGATTTTGCTTCTTCTTGCCATTGTATAATGTAATCTTTAATGAAGTCCTTCTCTAGCCACTAGGTAGAAAAAAGTTTATAGAATGTTAATAAATAACAGAAAAACTAAAATTTCTTGAACATTTTAACTCCAAAATCCGAACATCCTATGTGAAGAAAAAAGTACTTTAATCTGAAAATGTCAATTGTGACTATCTAAAATTTCACTCACATCAAAACGAGGATCGTTGACTGATTTGTATGGGTTTAGTGCTGGCTTCTTTGTAACAATGCCTTGCCTTTCATATTGCCCATTGAGGCAGTCGAAAAAATAATCGAAGTTTCGACAGAATTCTTCTGTACCCTTTGTTTCTGGATTGTTTCTATACTTCAAACAGTTTGCAACAGTTGTACTGAGAACCTGAAACAGAAATAACCAGTTGCAGTTAATGTTGATTTAAAAGAATTAAAATAATCAAAATTACTATTGAGAAAATATGACTATGCTTAGTTTGGTATAGCATATGGGCAGTTGGTCTAAATTTTCAATTGCACAACATTTCAAATAAAAATCTTGTGAACTATTCAAACTAACCTGTGCAGCAAGCCTAACTTTCATTCTTGAAGAAGGTGTCAGCTTTACATGTTCTTTTCTAAGCTTTGTCATGTATAGACCAGGAGTTGTTGGATTTGAATCATAATTCTTTAGTGAGACAAGATGACCCCAGCTAATCGAGTAACTGTTGAACTGAAAGGTAGTAATAATCTTAATCTGTAATGACGAACATAATAACAAATTCTGTACTGTAAGACTTGAATTAAATGTTAATTAATGCAATTTTTGACTCTCAAAGCCTATTTTCAAATATAATGAAATCTTAGGACTTTTTCAGCAAGGTATAAAATTTTGATACTTTTATGTCATAAACACTTACAATCAAATTTCTAGAATTCCTGTTGCCATGAGAATTTTCCCAATTGTTTCTAACTGTTTTTATCAAATGGGGCACATCGCAGATTAGGTAAATTTTTCTTGACTTATTGCACAGGTTGATTGCAAAGTAAGGAAGCTCTTTGGAACCAGGTTTCAAATGTAACTTATAGAACTTCCTATTAGATGATGCACCATCAGATATGAAGCACCTGACAAGTAGACCAATCGACTCTACTGAACAAACTGCATTCCAAGCAATAGGGAATATCACATCACAGGTTATTGCTTTAGTTGGGAAATATGCAATGGTGAACTGAAAGTTTGTGTAGATTCCACAAACCATTACAGCCATGACGTGGGTCGCAATTTCCTTATCTTGTGAAACATCTTTGGAGCAGACTCTTTCTAACTTTTCAATTTCATTTGTTATTTTGTCAAGGTCAACAAAACCAATCAATTTACCCGTTGTCTTGTTGTAGACAAGATCAGCCTTTATTTTCATTTCATCAAATAGTAATGAAATGTTTTTTTTGGTGTAGTTGTAAATTTTCAACATTTGCTTCATCGTACAAGCGCTGTAGTGTAGAACATCTGCATTAAAACCAGAGCCAGGTGTGGTGTATAGCGTGTAGTCTAACAGGGTTGTTTTATGAGGTAACTTTAAAAAAGAAGACTTTTTGATAAACTCATATGCAGCTGGTGAAGTGTGGTAAATGCCAAGACACCATCTTATAACAAGTGGGTGCCATCGCATTTGTTTGGCACTTGACAATTTAGAAGTTTTCATTTGTTCTTCAAATAATATTTCCATTGCAGATCCTTCAGGAAATTGAAAGTCTTTTGCTCTCGAGGCTTTCTTTTCATTTAGTATTTCATTTAAGGCATTGTGCATGTCGTCACCAGTACCAACTCCTTCATTTTCGATGAGATTTTTTATTCTCTCTCTTAATTGTTTGTTTTCCTTTTTCAACGCATGATTTTCAATTTTTCTGTTAGTAAGCTTACTTTGCATTTGTTTATTGTTCATAAACTTATGAGGAACTGAAGAAGAAGCAGGTACTTCAAAGTCTCTTTTAGCAAAAGGGACGTTTCCTTTTTTGTTTTTTGATTTTAAAGCAGCCAGTGTCAAACGATATTGGGTACAAATGTCACATCGTGATTGGTTTTTCGAAGGTGCAATTAGCATTTTGCAAGAATTGTGTCTAATTGTTGATTCTAACCCCAATGCCATACAAATGACATCTTGACATTCACGTGCAATTATTGTGTCCTGTCTATCTTTAAACATAACTTTGTTCCCTTCTTCCCTTCTGCTCTCAAATCAGCAAAATCTTCGTTTCCAGAACAGAATACTGCCTCAGTACATAAAGAGAGGATTGATTTACAGCTATCTTCATCTAGGACTTCATTCTTCTTCTTCCCTTCTCTCTCACACACATCAGCAAAAATCTTCGTTTCCAGTCTGAAAACAGCTAAACAGTATACTGCCTCATGTCTAACATGAAGAGATTGAGCTTCAGATTAGAAACTACGAATGAGTAATTAGTCAGCCGATACTCAGTTATATTCTAGTTTATTCTGTCACTCGTGACTATAATACTTCTATCTTCACTAAAGGACTTCATCTTTAAACTACTGAAATCTCTTCTGAAGTTACATCTTTGTCATCGATGTGAACTTTCCAGCAACAGTCATTAGTCACAGTGACTGTTAAAAGACTACGAATTTGCAAATAGGGTGAATCTCGCCTAACAAATATTGCATACATGACACGTGTATTATCATCAGACGTAACCAAAGCAAAGCCCAATTGCTCAGCAAAATCTTTAACTGTGATGGGTGAAAATGCATCTTTACTATCAACATGTTGTTCAGCAGGTTCAAAAAGGCTTGTTTTATCACCATTTACACAGTAACTTGACTCAGAGTACTGGTTAACCTGCTTCAGCACTCTATTCCTACATATAGCAGCTACAGATGATTTCTTATGGTGGCAAATCAAACATCCCTTTTCAGTATGTGGTTTAAAACAAAACACTTCAACTTTTGGGCAATACTGTTGTTCTTTTTTCAAAGCAATGTTTATCTTTGAAAGGGTCTTTCGGCAACTTTCACAAACTTTCTTTGGATGGACACTTTCAACATCATCATTAAGAAATACATCTAAATGCTTTGCAGCTTCTACATAGTCTATGGCATTTTTAGCATTCCTCCCCTTGTCACATTTGATTGTTTTTCCACAGATTCTACATAAACTTTCAAGCAGCTTCACATGGCCCTCCATGATGGAAGTAAAATTGCTGAGATTTTTGTTCCAAAAAACTTTTAAAATTCAAAATTTTAGGCGCCCTAAACCTCTAATAATTATTTCTTTCTAACAGGTACTCATAATTTATAACTTTTAGAGAGATTTCGAATAAGAAATAAGCAGCTTTACCATCAAAATATACAGCCATTTGTCTCTCTTTCAACATATAAGCCCAAATTTAACCCATGTAAAAAGTGAGCCAGGCCAGTCTGAAAAGAGCCAGGCCACAAAAGAGTCCTTCATAATTTGAAACTTTAACCCTTTTGCAATGCTAGAAAATTATTTTCAATCACAAAAAAAAAACTTTAAATATCTATTTCAGACCCATTTTAAGTAGTACCTTACCTTTATCACCAAAGACAAGCGTCCATCTTGTTTTTATAAAATCTCGATGTTTTGACCAGATTTCCTCATTCAAATAAAATTATTTCATAATATAATTATTCTAAAATCAAACCAATCCAATTTCATGACATATTTCATGATAATTAGACCATAATTAGCAAAATTACATGGACGAGTGGTTCCAAATTTGGTGGCCTTCGATTTTTGGCGGCCATTTTTTTGGATCTTGTCGGAAACTAACGTTAGATCAAAGGGGAAAAATTTCTTTTGTCCGAACAAAGAGATAATTTTGCATAATTATGCGCTGCGACGTCTTTCTCTTCTAAGTCTTTGTTTTGATGTATGTTATTCTTTTTCGGTAGCCCTTAATTTTTAACTCCCCAACTCGCGACTAAACTCTTTTTCCGGTAAATTCTTTTTGGTCGCTAAGTTCCGCCCTGGAAGAACGCACCTGGTAAATGTTGGTCTAGACAAGGTGCACCTATACCTCGGCAATTAGCCCAAAGGTAAAAAATTACTAAAATTAGCTGCACTTAAGGCTGCTTGAGGTCGACTTTTTCCGAACTAAGCTTGAAACCATGCAAAAAGTATCTAACCTACGCTCTTCAGAGGGGAGGGGTTCTTTCGAAAAGTGTAAGTACGCTTTGCAATATTTTTTAAAGTTAAATTGTTTTTCCCCGTTTTTTCCAACCTTCTATTTGAACAATCAACACTTAAGTCTTCTTTTTTTCATTTAATATCTAGATATTAGAAATTAAGAATTAAATTGATAAAAATAAAATCAAAACATCAGTCAATTTCTGCTAGAATATTTCAACAAATTTTCTTAGAGGGGAAAGGGGTCCGATTTTCCTATGTTTGAGCATAACGTACTTTTTGAATAG
>NW_027103536.1:72808-125442 GCF_902728285.1 Clytia hemisphaerica
AAAGGGCCTTTTCTGCAAAATGATGAAATATTTAAGTTAACACATCTCCAGGGTGGATCATCTGCAGCGTAATATGTTATCAATGATTGAAATGTAACACTGCTGCTAAAAACCAAGATACTTAGAAGAAGCAAAATCTTTTGGTATCGCCCAAAGGAACCGGTTTTCGATAAAATTTCATCAATAGTGGATCCTCTAATCTCAATCTCCTCGTCACTTATCAGAGGATCAACATCAGCATCCATTTTAATAATTTGTCTAAATGAATAAAAATTGTGCCTTTTAATAAATAAAAAAGCCACATTGTTGATAACAGAGGGACTGAGACGGACGGACGAATGAACAAAAGAACAGACAAAGGTTAATTTATAGGACCTTCACTGCCGGGTAGGTCCAAAAAGCCAAATTATTGCTTATCAAAACTCTACTGTGATCTGACAAAAGGAAGTAACTGCATTTTTCTTATTTTGAGATAATTGCATAAACGAGTTGAAATTATTCAAGGTTAATGGTATCATTTTAAGATCAAAACTTACTGATTGTGAAAGACCAAACCCTAGAATAGTATATTATTTAAAAGGAAGGAGTTAAAAGGAGTTTAACATCTTGAATTTGGAAAAATCTACACAAGTTTTACTATACTCAAGCTCTTTCAAGCTAAAAATTTTTAAGGTTTTTTTCTTTTTGTCAGAAAATAAACTTGACTAAACATGACTTACTTCCTTTTATCAGAAAATAAAATGAAACTTTAGTCCACAAAAAATTTATAAAAAGAAGTCTTTTACTATAAATCAACTACTGGAAAACACAAGCTGGACTCATAGGAGTTGATTTTTGCAAAAATATGAATTTTCAAAAATTGATGGTTACTTCCTTTCCGAGTAGGCTTTTAAATCAAAATACACATTTTTTTTATAAGGAACACAAGGAACTTTGAAGCTGAAACTCTCTGGCAAAATAAGGAACTCCAGGCTCGGAGCCAAGTTAAGGTTCCTTATAAAAAAAAAACGTGTATGAAAGAATCCGTAGTGGAACACACGCGAATGTCTGGAACGAAGAAGACCAAATTAGTTAAGTCAGTATAAGTGGTTGTTCGATTACTTCGATCATTATTGATCATTATCGATTACTTCGATAATCTACTTTATCGATTACTACTTCGATAATCGAATTTAACGATTAGTACTGTCTGGAACAAGAGTCTGCTAAATTGCGTGGGTTGCGTGGGTGCGTGGGTCAATATTTTTGTGTGGGTCATTTTTTTGCGTGGGTGCATGGGTCAAAATATTTTTTGCGTGGGTCAAATTTTTTGTGTGGGTCATTATTTTTTGCGTGGGTCATATTTTTTTGCATGGGTCATTATTTTTTGCGTGGGTCAATTTTTTTTGCGTGGGTCATATTGTTTGCGTGGGTCATATTGTTTGCGTGGGTCAAAGTTTTTGCGTGGGTCACTATTTTGGTGATCGGTATTGACAGTCAAATCGGGGCAGTGCAGATAATTAACATTTTAATTTTTAGTAACAAGCTTATAACTCTTGAATGATTAGTGATCGGTATTGACAGTTTTTACAATGTATATCAGGAACATAAGCATATTACTTTTTTGTGATTGTTTTCTTTATGAGAAACAAACTTATAGCTCTTAGTCTTAGTCTTAAACAAAACTTAATTAGTAATTGGTATATAAATATAAAAAATATATGTATGACAAGACAAGGTTGAAATTATATTTATCAAATTCAATATGTATAAGAAAAAGCAAAATGCAGTCACATAATGCAGCTGCACATTGTTTTCAAAACTCTTTTCTTGTGTAGAGTGTGAAGAGAGTGCAAAGTTCAAAACATGTCGCCTTACTTACATAACATAATTGTGTGAAGATCACTTCCAAAAATAAAGTGGGGTTTTGTGACATTTTTCAATTTTGCAGTTAAGTATTGCTGGAGGGGACAGATTTTGACTTACAACTCTTTGGCTCGTCTTAACCAACTAAATAACTGTAAAAAAACAAAAAAATTGACTTCCCCTATCTTATTATATTTCACTTTAAAGTTGGTGACCTTTTTTGACTTACTTTAGCATTTGACTTACCATACGAGATGTTTTGGATGAAGCATTAACAAAGTTTTTGAGGTGCTTTGTAAAAAAAAAATGCTATCTGTTTAGAAAAGGATTACTTTTGATTGTGGGTGACAATAATTGACTTACTTTATAGTGTGACTTACTTTCTTGAACAAGACATAGTTTATTAGTGTTTGCCTATACAGGTCTGTAACTTTCAACATTTGATTATACAAGGTTAATTTCATTGTTTCTGTATGTATTTTCATGTTTCAGGAGACCTTTTTTGACTTACTTGCTGATTCTGATCTATATATATGTGTGTACTAAATCATCTGAGGGAGGCATGCTAAAGCATATTATGTAAATTTGCAACAAAACATTAAAAATTACTGTGCTTTCAAAAAATGTTACTCTAGGAGACATTTTTTGACTTACATCATTGTTACTTTTCTTTCTTTAGAATTGCAAGTGACAAAAATTGACTTCTGAATTTAGTTTACATATCTTCATCATTTGAATGATAGACCTTCGAAAGGAAAATTATTATTCAGCTTCACCTTTAATGATATGTTTAATACTGTAGTTTTATTTTCAAACTATTTAACTAGCTGCTAAAAGTGAAGAAAATTGACTTACAGAAGTCATTGCATTGCATATCTTTTTATTAGTTTTAATCAACATTACTCTTTCTGAAGAAAACAAACCTTTACTCATGACAACTAGACCAATTAGTTATTATTTTGTTTGAGTTCTTGTGTTCTTGTAGTAATTTCAATTTTAAAGGTATATAAGTGTCCAAATTTGACTTACTTTTGACATATTACTTTGGAAGTCATTGCATTGGCAATAAAATCGAATGTTTACAGAAATCGAATGTTTACAGAAATCGAATGTCAACTAGAATGTGTACAAAAAGAGAAAAGGCAAATTGAAATGTCAAAGGACAAGATTTTATCTTTGGTTGAATAGCTGTATTTCTTCAGTAATCTAGTAATTCAGTCTCATTTTATATCTTTAGATTAAAAAAATAGTCTAATATGAAAAAAGCAGAAATTTGGATTTGTAAGAATCTTGGTTGCAATAAACAATTTAAGCACAGACAAAGTTTACAGAATCATAAATTGAATTGTGGTTTATCATCCTCAGTTAAATGCCCAGTATGTTTCAAATCGTTTGCAAGATCTTGGTATCTGAAAAGTCACAAGTGCAAACAGAAAGAGTCACTAGAATGCAGTCAATGCAGCAAAGTATTTCCCAAAGTGTGGCATCTGAAGCGACACATTAAGAATGTACATGCAAAATTAAAGAAGGAGTTGAAATGCAGCACATGTGAAAGGCAGTTCTCAAGACAAGACTTCTATGACCAACACAAATGTAGTGGTGGTGGAAATAAGGACACTAATGAAAATATTGAAAAGAAGCAAGGGTACTTTAATTTTGAAGAGACTGAATGTGATGATAACTTAAACGAAATGGTTCAATGGAGTTTCAACAATTTTACTCATGAGACAGTAGATGATGATTTCGTTCCAAGTATGGCCTTTGAGTTCACTACTGATCAGGTCTGAATTTACTAATTTATTTTATTAATTTTGGATCCTTTTTGATATTCATAAACTAAGTATTAATCTCAGGCTAAACTGACTGCTATTTTAGACAAATACTTGTGCATGTTGTTCTAACAGACAAAGGTGTCCTAAACATGATAAATTTTTGTTGTACCTCTTCAGCTTATGGAAACCCTAGAAAACAAAGAATATCAGGACCAAAGTACTCCAAAGAACCGATTTAGAAAGAAGGTTGGTATAATTATAGTCTAATTCGCCACTTATCAAAGTTATTTTATCATGTTTTCAGATAATAATTGGTTACTTAATAATTGGTTATAGTGCATAGGCTTATCAAAAGTATTCTATTTTTATAGAACATTTCAATGGATAATAGAGAATCTCAGAATTCGACAATGGAAATTGCTAGTACTTCTCAAAAGGTTTGTTAATAAGATTATATCAAAGAAGTCTGAACTATACCCTGTTTGTGAATATCAGTTGATATTTAAGGGCGAGAGAGGTATCAAAAGTTTATTGAATTTTCTCTTCTTTGTAGATTGTCGAATCTCTTGAGACTACTGAGCCAGAAGAAGTAGATGTCGAAGGTATAGATTTTGAATCAAGTAATGTTTCTTCGTTAGCAACACCAGTAAAACCAGCACTTAACCTCTGACAGTATTAGTGAGATAATGACTCCAAATACAAGGAAACGAAAATCACGTCTGGCAGAAGAACTCACTGAATTTTTACAAGAGTGGAACCTTGATGGTAAAGAAGACACTCTCGATGTTGTACTTCTCACACTAAAACAACTAGGTCTATCTGAAAAACTAGATGCAAAAATAAATGATACAGCCACAACAGAAACAAGAGGTCGGAAAATGACACCTTTCTCCACACGTAAGGTTATCTGGAACTTTTTCCATGAAGAAGCCACCCCATCAACTATTACATCACGTCCAGCAAAACTCAGAGTTTCAGAGAGAGGCAACATCCAAACGGGATTAGATTTTGCAGGTACTACGACCATTGTGAATCAAAGGGGCAAACAATTTTATGAAAATAATTGGATGATGCTCCATACAACTTATCATGAACTATACCTTAAATTCATTGAAAAATTTCCCAACCATAAAGTCTCGCATGGCACATTCTTTGCCTTAAAGCCATTCTATATAAGAACAGAAACGGAAAAAGACATTGAAATGTGCTGCTGTAAGCATCATTTACATGCGCGTTGGTCAATCGAATCAATCGTAAAAAGTGCTAAAGAGCACAACCTTGGTATTCCTTTTGAGGACTATGCATCTTTTTTTGCCTATCTGTATTCAGATTGTGATGATTCTGAGACAACATACATTCCCTGGTCTTGCAACCCAAACAAGAATGAGTTCTGTACTAACATAAAACACAAATGGGAAAATCTTATTGGAAGGCTGAAGGAGTCATCCAATGAAAAAATTTTGATTGACTTTACCACGTTTGAAATGGTGAAATATGTAAATAAGAAAGGCAAAGAAGTAGAGCATTTGAAGGCTGTGACTAAAATGTCTTCACTGGCTGAAATTGTAACCTTTCTAGACAAACATCTCTCCAACTTCATTCACCACAGAAATCATTTGCGACACTATCGCAATATCAGCAATTCGTTTCGTGAATATTTTGATGTGTTATTTTTGGATATAGAATTTTCCGAAAATCTTAAAATCCCTGTCAAGTTTGAGCCGCAGTCCATGCATTGGCATCATGAAACTGTTACTGTGCATTCGGGTATCACCAAAATTCATGGTCAAAAATCTTATCACCCCTATATCGCAGATGATAAAAAGCACGACCAGAAATGTGTGAAATATGCAGTTGAAGAAATGCTTGATTCAATTCACATGATTCTGGAGATATGCATAATTGAGAGTGATAATTGCAACTCTCAGTACAAGTCAGCCCAACACTTTGATGATATGCAATCTATTTCCAATAGGTTGGGTATCCCTCTTATCCGTATTTTTAGCATCGCTGGACATGGTAAAAGAGAAAGTAATTACGATACAAAGTAACACTCGATAGTCGAGCTTTTTCATTGAATAAAAAAAAGAAGACACTGCATTGAGTTTCTGTTTCTCAAGAGTTATATGCCTGTTCCTTATAAAGAAAAATACTTACAGTTACAAAGAATAAATCCACTCTTTCTTCTGCACCGCCCCTAATTTAATCTTCAGTAGACTTTCGCTAATTCGAATTTCAAGGGGGAGACATTTTTTGGAATTACAGAGAGAATTTTGACAGACCCAAAAATTTTGACCGACGCAAAAAATAATGACCCACGCAAAAAATAATGACTCACGCAAAAATTTTGACCCACGCAAAAAAATAATGACCCACGCAAAAATTTTGACCCACGCAAAAAATAATGACCCACGCAAAAAATGTTTTGACCCACGCAAAAAAATGACCCACGCAAAAATATTGACCCACGCACGCACGCAACCCACGCAATTTAGCAGACTCCTGGAACAATGAACAAGCAAGGCTCAAGCTCTCTTATCTGAAACCCATTGGGCCATCCATTCCAGAATTTGTCTGTAACAGTAGGCAGACGACACAGGATTTCCAAGGACAAAAGTTTTCACCAAAATTCGAAATTTTCAAGGCGAGAGAAGAAAATGTATGAATTTCCAAGGCAATTGAATTAAAAAAGGCAAAAAAGAGTGGAATTTCCTATGCATTTTGCAAAAGTACATAGATTTTTATCAGAATTTCCGACCACCACAGAAAAAGAAAAATTATTTCCGAGGCTAGGAAAAATTAAAAAATGCACGTCGTCCGACGGCCGTGGGGTATAACAGTATATGTGTTATGTCTAAAGAATTAGCATTAGCATCGGCGTTATTCATTTCCTACTTTTCTTTTCCCTGTGCGGTCCTCCCGTCGCGACACGCCGAACCGGGTTCGCGTCCAACTTACGATTCTGTTTTTTTCAGTTTTTGTGTGATTTTTTCTATTTTTGTGTGAGATGGTGTTTGTTACACCTGTAGTGTACAGTGTCTTTTTGCCCTTTTTTGTACTGTATTTTGTTGTAGTGTCTGTTCGTTGTCTGTTATTTGTTTGGAAGCTGCTGGTCGGTTCCTTTTTCTATTATGTTTTCCCAAGGCACTGAGTGTGGGCCCTTAAACACGTGGAAAGTCACTATGCCAGTCACAAGTCTGGGACTTCCGGTTTATGTTGTGTGTATGCATGTTTTTTGATATATTTGTGTATTTGTTTTGTGTTTGTCCCCATTTTGTATGTATTTTGATGAGCTTGTATTAATGATTGTACAGAAGTGTGTTTGTCAGAAATCTTTGCAATTCATTGTTTCTCCAATATTACTTTTCTTCGATCATCTTCACTTGGATTAGGTCTTTCTTTCACATACCACTATTCAAATTCCTTTGACTTTTTGCTAAATTTCCCTCTGTTTCGGAATGATTTATAAATTAAAAAATTAAAAATACCCAAAAAAATCGTAAATATACATAATTAACAAAAATATTCTTTACTTTTTTGTTTTTATCAGTTTGAGTTATTTTTATATTTATACTTTTCTTTTTCTACAATGACAGATATTACATATCTTTATATATATATACCTAGATATTTCCATCAAAGACGGGATTTTTATTTACAAGTTGTTTGATAAGCGCGACGCTTTTCCTTTTTCTATAGTTCGAATGCCACATAAAGATAGCAACATGCCTGAATCCATTTTTATTCTTCGTTTGTTGGTGAACTTCTCAGGATTGCTCGATCAACGTTACTTTTTACTTTTCGAAGAGCTAAAGTTTTCATTGAAAGAATGCGCCGTCAGGGTGCTGATAACGCAAAGCTAGATTGCAGTCTTTGTAGGGTGATTGTCCGTCATATTTCAGAATTTGCAAGATTTCAACTTTCTCAAGATTCAGTCGTTCGCCAGCTGTTGCGGTGAGCGGTCATGGGTGTACGGGGCTTTGAACCGGGTTCTAGTCCGATTTTTTTAAATTCTCATTCTTTTCCCACTCTTTCCATCTTCTTCTTTGAACTGTAAAGTGTGTGTGAGAGCCACAGGGTTGGATATGGCGATCCAATCCCAGTTCCTTCCCTTCTAGTATGCTTTCAACAACGTTGTGGCAGAAACGCGTCAAAGGTGTGGCAACTTTGTCTAGTAGAAAGTATACTTCTTTTCTCATTGTTATTTTAGTTTCTTTGGCTGGTTCTGTTGATTTTAAGTTTTAGTTGGGTTGGTCTAAAAAGCAGGGTAGCCAATTGGGGTAGCCAATTGGGCTAGGTTGTGGGGTACCTAAATATTTTACAGACCAGAATAGAAATACCGAAAATGAATGCATAGAACCACATTTTACTGACCAGGGAGCATGAATCTGATTGATAATTAGATTGATCATGTATGATTCCAAAGATAAACAAAGATATAAATTACCACGTGTTAATGCACAAGGAGTAAGAAATAGAGCTTCATTATAATAGAGCTATTTCAAAAGACTTTTTGTACCTATTATAAGCTGCCATATTTAAAATTTTTGAAAGGAATTAATTGTTAGAAACATCTAAACGATTCTCATCAAATTACAGCTTCACAGAAATAACAATTAAAAACATAAATAAAATCTAAATCTAAAATATTAAAAACTGTTTTGTATATATTTTTTATTCGGGTCAGTAAATTTTCAAACAAAGCCAAGAAGGAAGACAAAATGGCGCCAGGTCTCTTGAGAAGTAACAAAGTTCAGTACCTTTGGAAAAGAGACTATTGTGGCTGAAGTTCGAAAGGAATCTTAAATTTTATTACATGGAATCATTAACAAGATGTTGTAATAGTATTTCCACATGAAAACAGGTTTCAGATTTCAAAAGTTTAGGCAAAAAGAGGTACCCCAAAACCTAGCCCAATTGGCTACCCCATTGGCTACCCTGCTTTTTAGACCAACCCGTTTTAGTTTATTTTATATTTGCACGCGTTTCATACTTTCACTAGACACATCTTTTTACATCTTTTTATCTGTGGTGGCGTCTAATTAACACTGCTTGGCCTACCTACACAACCCTATTTCCATCATATAGGAGGATATTTTCGTAAAAGGCCGAAATCCTGTGTAGGAACTGAGGAGCAGATAATGTGTTTTCTTAAAAAAAATTTTGACCCATATTGAGTTACTTCTTTCCATCTTAACTCATATTGAGTCGCTTTCTTACTTGTAGTCACTTTAGATCACTAGTTTTGCATTGATGGATTTCTATGTCATCATATTTTCCTTTTCAATTCCAACCTGATTGATTTTCTGTGAATGTTCATTCTAGATTTTTGTTGTATTTATATTGTCTTTTTGTTTTGTGAGTTTAGTCTTTATTGTTTCCATTTTGAGTAGTTGAAGGTTTTATACTTCTTGACTATATATATAATAGACAGGCAGCTGATGACATCAAAAAAAGTGAATAAGTGAAAATTCGAGGGACAAATATTGAGTACTTATTTTGAAATCTTTATAGTTTAGAGAGTCAGAAAAATTTACTCAGCGTGTTTAAAAATCTTTACCGGAAGTGTCCGAGAATAATTTATTAATTGATGATGTCACAAGCAAAAGTGAAAAATTGATGTTGCAAAATTTAAAAGTTTTATACCATTCGAAGCGTTTATTGATGTAGATTTCAAATCACATCAATCTTAATAAGTAAAAATTTGAATATGAAAAGTTATTGAGGTCTGTAGCTCTTCTATGACGTCGTTTTTGAAAAAATGCCTCATTTTATTAGGAATTACGATCTCGATTTTCTCGAGTTAGGCTGAGAAATTGAATATACCCGTTTAATTGTCTTCTATATAGTTTTTGACGAGCTTTCGAATGGTGTAAATTGTTTTTCGATTTGATGACGTTGAAATTTGATATTTTTAGGGGTGAGAGGGTCATGATTGACCAAAATCACATGTAAAATTTAAGTCATAATATTTGAAATCTAAATTTTTACCTATTCAGACTGATGTGATTTAGAATCTAGATCGAAAAATGCGTCGAATGGTATATATATCATTTTCATTTGACGTCAAATTTTTTCTGTGCTGCCACGATCCTGAAAATGCAACAATATGGCGGAAATCAACGAAAATCCTAACAAGGAAATTCAACAAAATTATGGATATTGCACACCCAACTGTTTAACAAACACCATCATAGCAGATAACGACACCTTACAATGTAGGAGATGTGATAAACTTGTCCATTATGCCTACTCTGAGCTCCCGGCTTATCAAATTCAGCTTTGTCTGCAATATAAAAGCCGGCGCTTCAAATGTGTAAATTGTGTTAAAATAACGCCACTCTTACTTGAGAGGATTAAAACAAGCAGACAAAAAGCTCGCAGTCACATCACAACAAAAGAAGCAGATAAAGATGAACATCAAGGATCGAAATTAGGTTTCAACGAGAGATTAACCTCTCTAGAAAGGAAAGTCGAGAAGCTAATGGATAAAAAAGACGTCAACAAAGAACGGAACAACAAACGATCTGAAACACAGCTCAACAACACAGAAACAAAAAAACAATCATATGCAGAAGTCACCAAAGATGACCTACAAAAACAAGAGGTGACCATAAAAAGTTTCATCAAATCAGTGAACGAAGAGGAGCGTTGGCTCAAATCAACCAAGTGCAACATCATGGTGCATGATTTAGGTGAAAACAAGCACGAAAACGAAGAACAGCAACGAGTTGGCGACAAAGATTTTATAGAAAGAATACTGAAAGCACAAATGGGTTTTGATGTGACGATAATCAAGGTAGAACGCATAGGTGCTCGTAAAGACGAAATGTATACAAATGAACGATGGAGACCATTAAAAGTTACTCTTGAGAGTGAAGAAGAAAGGATTAGAATACTTGCATCAGCCCACAAACTAGATAAAGATGATTTCAGAGTGTCAGACGATTTTTCAAGGAAAGAACGCAAGATAATAAAGCAATGGCATCATAAAGCAAAAGAAAAAACATCGAAAGAAAAAGACAAGAGTCATATATGGAAAGTGAGAGGTAGTCCTAGGACTAAACTCTATTTAAAGAAATTTACGACGGAAATAACATCATGATTGTAAGAAGAGTGGGTCAGAGGCCCAGTAGCTGTAAAACTTTATAATAGATTAATTGACAAACTAATAAAATGATAAGATCCATAAATTGTAAAGATGTAAGATTGTTTCATAGAGGTCAATAGAATAGTAATTCAATTGACAAATTTTTAACTTTTTAGGTATATATTCAGTCTATGTACTTATAAGCTTGGCCTCTGGTAGTGGGTATGATCATAAGGTTCAAAAATTAATTTTGATGCTACCTGGTACTCATTGGAACAATTCTGCATAAAAATTATTTTCATATTGGAAGTGGTTCTCTCAGGCCAGAGGGAAATTCCCTCAAGGAATACTTCAGGTAAAGTGATGACTTTGTTGTTAGAGCTGGTTAGAGATTTCTGGACAACTTGATTGATAGCAGATATTCTTTAAAAGTAATTTAGATGCTACCTCTGGCATCCAATATAACAATTGTGCATAAAAATAATTTTCAAAATGGGTGTGGTTATCTCAGGCTAGAGGGAAATTCCCTCAAGAAATAATTCACGTAAAATGATGACTTTGTTGTTAGAGCTTTCAGGACAACTTGATTGATAGCAGATATTCTTTAAAAGTTATTTAGATGCTACCTGATACTCATTGGAACAATTCTGCATTAAAATTATTTTCATATAGACCTTTTTTTAAAGAGGACGTCCTGTTGAATAATCGAAAACCTAACTGTGCCAGACGTCCGCGCTTGATAGGATCGATCATCGGAGCGGCTCGATGACGGATCGATATGTGATCGATGGATTACTTAACGATCCGGCGGATAGGAGATCGATAGAGAGGATCGATACTCAAGATTTTTTTAAGCTTATGATTAGTTATCGATTATTTATCGATCTATCATTGATCTTTTATCGATCTTATCGACCCTAACGATTGATGACAAATCGATTAACGATCGATGACAAATCGATTAACGATCGATGACAAATCGATTAACGATCGATGACAAATCGATTAACGATCGATGACGAATCGGTATACTCCATTGAAATACTAGCTCGATAAATGGATCAACGAAGGATCGATACTCAAGACTTTTTAATGGCTGAATCTTCCATTGATTGATCTCCTATCCGGATTGTTAAGTAATCCATCGATCCGTCATCGAGCCGTTCCGATGATCGATCCTATCGAGCGCGGACGTCTGGACTGTGATGGCAAATCTGCCAAAAAAAAAGTCATCATGGTACTATAGCTAACCAGACATTTTATTCCTTGAAAATTTAGTCCAGCTATAATATACTCTAAAAATCAAAAGATTGAATGAATCAAAGTATACAGTATACCTGTCACCTGCCCAGCTCTTGTTCTGTTGGTCATGTGCTCTGGTCCGATGAGTGTGATGGCTGGTCTTTTGTTGGTCTGCTCACTGGCACCGCGTATACGGCTGTTCTCTAGCGCCAGCTTCGGGTCCCCAAGTTATCCCGATTTCGGGAAAATTAATCCAATAACGTTGGCAGCGCGCGGACTCGAGCGTATCAGATCAAAAGCATTTTGTTTTCCAGAAAATTCCCACACNTATGGCGTACGAAATGCACTTTAAATAGAGTAACACTGTTTCTGACATAGAAACTAGGTTTTCCAGGGGCAAAAGGTTGTTTTCGTATCCGATTCCCCGATTTTCGTATCCGATAACCCGATAAATTTAAGAAAACATGTTTCTCGGTAGGGAAGAAAGGTTTGCAAGCGTTAAGCATGAATGGCAACAAAACCAAACCATCAAAAAACACAAGGAAAGTGGTAAGAAGAATAGTTCTGTTTATAATATTCAAAGTAGATTATACATGTACGATTTTTTTTGGACTCATTATTGCTATCAAAATTAAGGATCACATCTGTTTGAAAGTGAATGAAGTTGAAGTAGTTGTGTTGTCTATCGACTATGTTCATCCTGATTTAGCCATTACTTTTGTCTGTTATCACAACGTTCATAGCTTATTTCACACTGTCAAGCGTTCCCGTGTGCCTACATCCATTATCACTCCCTGTGTTTTCAGGAATTATTTAGCCTGGGTATGATGTCCGGCTCTTCCAGGGGTCCCATTGGCATTGCGCTGCTTGGCGCTGTTTGTAGTGTTCAAGTGTGATGGTGGGAAGAAGTTATATCGGATCGAGAGTTCATTCGAGCACTGTTTTTAAAATACAGTAGGGTTTTTCTTTAAAATAGGGTCTCTCGTGGATATGCGGTCCCATAGATAATAGAAAAGATAGTTAAAGAGAAAAGAGAGAAGATATTATTTTTCACAGATGTGTTCTGTAAACAACACTCCTTCGTGTGTTGATTTCTAAGATAAGGGGAAGACGGGGGTATTAATTTTCAAATACAATAGATAAAATAAAGTAGATTAGAGGAAAACCATCTGTAAAATAATAATGTTATATTTTTTTTATAAGAAGAAACAGTTTATGACATCTTTCTATAAGCCGGTTTTCCTATAAAAAAAGATAAAGTGATGGTTTTATTTATAAGAAAAACCCAATCAAGTATGTATCACAGGGGGGTTTCTTTATAAGAGGTTCGGGGCTGCTGAGCTTTATATAGACCCTGGAGGTAGGGTTTAGAAAGGTCAGTGGTCTGGTCGGGGCGGGACACTTAGCTTTTAAGCCGACTCGCATATAAACGGTGAAAGAAAAATTGACTACTATTCCGGGGGGATACACGTTTTTTTATATGAACAAACTATATAAGAACATAAAAGGCTTCGATGGTCAAAATATCAAAAACAAGTTAAGTTAAGAACATTTTAAGGCTATCGTGGACTTTAAAACACCAATTTCTTAGGAAAATGCATGGACAAAAATATATTCAAAAATGGCGAAAATAAGAACATGTTAAAGGACATTTTTAGGCTTAAAACTCACAAAATTAAGAGCATCTCCGAAGGTTTCAAAAAATTCTCGATGTTCTTACCTTAAGGGAAGAAATTTTTGCGAGAAGAAATTATCGCGGAAGAAATTTTCGCGGAATTTAATTTCGCGAATTTGGGCGTAATTCGCGAAATTAAATTCTGCGAAATTCAATTTTTTTTCTTCTTCTTTTTGACCAGGTATTACCAAAAAAGATGGATACAATTGATTTTTAAGCATTATAACATGTATTTTTTATCAAATATAAACAAATATAAACAACTCCGTGATGCTTAAAAATTAATCTAAGTTGATAAATTCTTCTCAATCGCGAAATTAAATTCCGTGAAACTTTTAAAATCGGCTCATTCGCGAAATTAAATTCCGTGAAATTTGCCATTTTGAAACTCTGATTCGCGAAATTAAATTCCGCGAAAATTTCTTCTCGCAAAAATTTCTTCCCTTAAGGGTATATAAAACATGTAGGTTTTCGAGGTGATAGGTATGTCCGAGACACCCCTGTGTCACAGACCCACTGGGACCCCAGCCCCATTGGATAATTTGGCAAAAATTTCGTCCCCGTCCCCTGTAACTTCAGCCCCACTGGGAAATTGACCTTGATTTCTTCCCCATTCGAAATTCCATGTTTAAAAATTAAATACTCCAAAACCATCCCCACTGGATCTATTAACTTTGGAACAATAGAATCTTTATCCCCATTGGGATTTCAATAGGAATTTAGTTTTATTTCTTAGTAACCATAACCAGTCAGCCTAGACTAATGTTAATTTTTCTTTCAGAAAAAAGACTATAATTTGTTTACCTTTTTTCCTGCAGCTTCCCAACATCCAAGCTCTCAAACATCACAAGCCAAATGAAATTACTTTCGATTTCCCGTAGAAATTATGCGATGAAAAATCCGGGGGTTGAAGAATGAAGACTTCTTATTTCCGAACAAGTTATCTTTGCTTATAACGAAATATTACTTTTCAATATATTTGCTAAATATAATGTTTAATTACAAAAATACTTTACTACGGAAGCCGAGAAGGGACATCCAAACTTTCTTTTTTGTCGACTTTTTTTCTTTTTTGGCCGACTTTTTTTCTTTTTTTGCCGACTTTTTTTCTTTTTTTGTCAACTTTTTTTATTTTTTTCTGACTTTTTTTCTTTTTTTGATTTGAAGACTTTTTTCTTTTTTTTGTCAACTTTTTTTATTTTTTTGATTTGAAGATTTTTTTCTTTTTTTTGTCAACTTTTTTTATTTTTTTGATTTGAAGATTTTTTTCTTTTTTTTGTCAACTTTTTTTCTTTTTTTGAAAACTTTTTTTCTTTTTTTGCGGACTTTTTTTTTCTTTTTCAAAATTTAGCGGTAAATTTTAGTTTCAATCTGTCATTTGTGTAAAAACCAGGCGAGCTGCTCAAGGCCGCCCAACTTTGGTAGGGTTTGTTGGCTTCAAATCCTACCAAGGAGATTTGATTCTAGCCCTTCGGGCTTATACTTCATTGATCTAAGGTGTATTATACTGAAAAACTGCTGACTCAAATGAAAATATGTATAATTTTCAATACTTAAACCAAAATATCTGTCGAGATCTAGACATCGAAATTTAACAAACAATACCAATTATGGATACTAATAAATTAGAGCTATCCAGTCGCCAGCTGTGAGAAAGATTTTTCCTAAAAAAATGCTCCCACTCCCAGCAAAATGCCAACGTCATTGGAAAACGCCAAAAACGTCCATTTTCGCCTTCAAAATGCCATTTCTCGGCACCAGATGGTCGGAACTTAACAAATAAGCCCATTTTCTTTATCTACTTCTCACACTGAATCCGTTGGTAGCCTCAGATATTTGATTTTCAGACCTCGAAAAAAACGTTAGTTAAGGGGGGACTCTTGATAAGTTCTATTGACTAACTAAAAATCGATTCACTCGAAAACTGCAGGAGTCAATTCTTTTTTGTCAATTCTACACTTTATTAGGAGCATGATATCAAAAATTTGCTCTCATCAACTAAAAGAACGCAGTCTCGAAAAGAAAAGTTAAAAATTAAAAAAAAACCTTCTTTTGAAAAAAAGAAAAGTCCGCAAAAAAAGAAAAAAAGTTTTCAAAATTAAAAAGAAAAAAAGTTGACAAAAAAGAAAAAAAGTCAGCAAAAAAAGAAAAAAAGTCGGCAAAAAAAGAAAAAAAGACGACAAAAAAAGAAAGTTTGGATGTCCCCTCTCGGCTTCCGTACTACGTTTACACTGTATTTAAAGTTTGAAAAAGTCGATTCTACTATTCTACTTAGCTCTTTGTTTTCATGTCTAACCCCCGTCTCAAAAGAAGTCCCAGAATCCCGAGATTTTTGCAGTCGGGCGTTCAAAACAAAGGCGTTTTTATTTTTCCGCCCACTTACGAATTTTTCTTTATAATAGGCATTTAAAATATCAAATTTAAAAATAATAGTATAAAACCTTATTTTCTACCGTATAGTGTTTCTTCTAAAACGAAAAAACAAAATACACTTGAAAAATAAAGAATTTACGAGTGTTATCAAGCCACCCAAAATGAACTTTCATTCATCCGCGTCATCGAATTGTTGTATACGACACGATCTATTGTCAACCATTGTCCAATCCCGTAAGCAATTGAAGTGCCGTCAGTAATAATCATGGAAGAGAACAATAACATTATGACATCACACAAATAAATTACGCTGGGAAAGTCCGCGAGGACAACATGCGGTCTTAACATTTTTCCCTCGCAAGTTTGGGGGGAAAACGAAAGTACTCTATATTTTACGTATGGGGAAGTGTAAGAAAGATTTACAAAATAGAAAAGTTTCGTTTTGGGGTAAAGAATCAGTATTGTGAATTTAAGCGAGTTTCTATTTTGCAATTTTTCTACAGAGCCAAATAAAGATTTTTTCTATTGTTCTTGCTCGATTGCCTCTAACGATAAATTCCGTAGTTATGAGGTTATCGAGACAAAATGTGACGAATTTGCGCGGAAACGAAATTTAACATTAGTCTAGGCTGCCAGTGAATGACATTATTATATCAGATGAGATCACTTTTACTAATTATTTTATTTTTATATTATCAGTGGGAAAACATTATCATAATAGATTTGATGTGATATTTACAAATAGATAGAAAGTTTTGAATAAAGAACTTTAAAGTTTATCTTGACATCAAGATTTCCCAAAATTTAAGTAAACATCTCTAAAATTAAATCATTTCCATCTGCATAATAACTCATTATTTTGCTTGTACTGTGTGTACTGAAGGTACTTCAATATTTTACTTTTCTTTCTTTAAGAAAATCTAAATGGAGAGGAGTACAAATCGTGAGCGTGATAGAGATCTTGGTAAGTTAATGTGTATTCTTTTCAATAGTTTTTTTTTAATGCTTAACTTCAACTTATTGTTCTCCTATCTAAACTTTTAGAAAGCTTGTATGTACATGGCGTGGTTGTCTTATCTTTGAACAGCATTTCTTTATTTTTAGAATCCTTAGAATTGGAAGAAGTACAAGGAATTGAGATTGCAGGACTTGAAAATTTGGGAGATGAATGTGATGTTAATGACAAAACCAACCAGAAGGAAAGAAGGAAAACTAAACATAAAAAACTGAAAGAAAGAGTGATTCGTGTGAAAAGAAATGCTGATGGTTCAAGAGCATACCCGTTTGCTGGACAAAGAAAGAAGTGTAGAAAGAATTTACAAGAAGGTTTGTTATATGTTGTGTTTATTTATTATAACATCTGAGACCCCCATAACCACAGAAAACCCTATTTCCACGAAACCCTATATTAACAACAGCGCTCGAAGTACAGGTGATCGGATCGCCAAAAGTTACCTTCATGTTTTTATTTTATTTTCTTATCTCTGATCCTGTCTTTCTCTTTTCTGACTGTCTGAGTTTCTGAGACTTAGTTTCTCAATTCTGACTAAGTTTACATACCTGTATCCATATTTTGACCAACCACATCATCGCACCGTGCGGGGTTCGAACCACCATCAAAGAAAGACCTTCAGATTCGGAAACCAACGCCTTATCCGTTGAGCCATCGACGCACAGCAAAATCACGCAATTCATAACATATTATACCGAACTGGCAAAAGACGGGGGTAATGTTATTATAATATGGGTAAAAGTACCCCTTTTTTAAACCTGACTGAAATTCGAGCCGTTACCAGCAACCCTGCGGGGCTCAAGGCGCCGAGTATGCACCCGGCACAGTGACAAGCCGTTTCTAGCAACCCTGACCCTACCTAACTGTTAGTTAATCAATTCCAAACAACAAAACCCCCGGAAAGGTGACTATCAGCGATCCGTGGATAAAAAAATGAAGGTAACTTTGGGCGATCCGATATAACTCTCTCCGTGATGGTGTGCTCACTGCCTGTGGCCGCGAAAATTGTGTGTTTTGTGCCGTCTATCTTGACGACATTGACCCATTTGTCTGCTGCTGGTGTAGTCATCTGCTTCATAGCATTGGGTGTGGGGTGGTTTTGATTTGAGTCATTTTGTTTTAACGTTGTGAAGTGGTCTGCGTTGATTCGTTTGACCCTCTTTTTTCCAGGACAGATTTGGGACCTGACATTCTTTGCCATTTTCTGGGCATCTCTTTGACTGACAACTGATGGCTGGAATTGAACCAGTTGCAGGATATTTTGTGTCTGTTGCTATATACTTCCCTGCCTTTTTGACCTTCCTTACGTTTCCGTTTCGATCATCTCGTCTATCTCCTCTTGTGACAACCGCAACATCAATAAACACTTTATGGTTTCAATTCAAAGACATTCTTCAGACAGCTCAAGATGCACATGTTCCAACAAAAATGTCATCTTCAAGATGTCTGTCCAAAGAGGTCCACCGAGATGTGTTTTTTAAAAAGTCTACCATTTTTAAAGTGTGCGTGCACCATTGTGCACTAGACCCAGGCCTCTAAAGCCGCCCTGTTGGCGCCCTCTCTATGACGGGCGGAAAACGCGAAGAAACACCTTTTACGCATTATCTAAGAACCTGCGAAAAAACGCTTGACCAGATAGTAAGGATAGTAACCGTAACCGTACCAGATAGTAAGGCAACCGTGCTTAGCCAATTTTAGGGTCATTTCAGGCTCCAAAATTTTATAAAAGGGCTCTGCCCCCTAGAACCTCAACTTGAGGCCTTAAAGTGCTCCCAAACCCTGGGTAAGTTATTCTCGCGTTACGCTTGCAAAATTACCGACCAACTGGAACCTCCTTATTTGCAGCACTGAGTAAGGTCCATATCATATGCAGGCATGTTTTTTGGACCTACCTTGGAGGTCCTATAAATTAACCGATGTCCGTCCGTCCGTTCGTCCGTCTGTTACCAGCTTTTCTCAGGATTGGCTCATTAGTTTTTTCTAATTTTTGGCACAATGATGCAAAATGGCAATGCCCAAAATGTGACGGAGCCCGATTTTCGAAAAAAAAAAATTTCCGACTGAAAATGCCGGAAATATGCCGGAAAAACTGTTTTTTAGGCATTTTCTCGAGATTTTATCATTAGTTTTTCCTGATTTTCTGCTCAAAGATGCGTATTAACAATGCCCAAAACATGGCCGAGTCCTATTTTTGAAAAAAATGCCGGAAATCGCCGTTTTTCTGGATTTTCATTGGACCTTTTCCTTATAATTGGTTGTTTTTTTCATTCAAAAACATTATTAATAGCAATGCCCACCATCAAGCATGTTTTAATTTTCAATAAAATTGATTTTTGAAGCCGGAACTATTTAAAAATCGCCGGAACAACCTATTTTCGCCGGAAAGACAGTATTTCTTGAATTTCTCAAGCTGTACTTTATATTTTTTTATGAAATTTTGCACACTGATGCAAAATGACAATATCTAAAATGTGACGGAGCCCGATTTTCGAAAAACATTTTTTCCGGCCGAAAATGTCGGAAATATGCCGGAAAAACCCGTTTTTTGGCATTTTCTCGAGATTTCATCATTAGTTTTTTCTGATTTTTTGCACAAATATGCGTATTAGCAATGCCCAAAACATGGCCGAGTTCGATTTTTGAGAAAAATTCTTTTCTGGCCGAAAATGCCAGAAATATACCGGAAATCGCCGTTTTTGCAGATTTTCATTGGACTTTTTCCTGATATTTCTTTGTTTTTTAACGCAAAATCAGTATTGATAACAATGCCAACCATCAAGTATGGTTCAATTGTCAATAAAACTGATTTTTGATGCCGGGACTTTCTAAAAATCGCCGGAACAGCCGAATATCGCCGGAAAAACGGTTTTTCTTGAATTTCTCGAGCTGTACTTTATATTTTTTCATGAAATTTTGCACACTGATGCAAAATGGCAATACCTAAAATGTGACGGAGCCTGATTGTGAAAAAATATTTTTCAAGTCCGTCAACTTTTATTCTATTTTAGACCCCTCAAAACAATCAATGATGAAATTTAATGCATTTTCGCTAACCGCTATAGTTTCTTAATGATTGTTTTTCTCCTTATTGCTATCTAAGTTTCATCATCAGGTAGGTCCATTCAGCATCAGCATGTTGCTTGTTATTTTTGGACCTACCCGGGTGGAGGTCCTATAAATTAACCTCTGTTCGTCCGTTAGTTACCAACTTTTCTTGAGATTGGTTCATTATTTTTTTTTGATTTTTTGCACAATGATGCAAAATGGTAATACCCAAAATGTGACGGAGCCCGATTTTCGAAAAAAAATATATTTGGGCAAATTTGGGCCAAAAACTGCCTAAAAATAGGGTTTTTTGGACTTTATGCAAAATCCTGTCATTAGGTTTTTCTGATTTTTTGTACAAAGATGGAGGGCAAGATTCTCTAAAGAATGGCTGAAGTGGTTTTTACCGGAAAATTCTTATTCGCGTTAAAAAACGGATTTTCGTATTTTGGGGAAATTCCCTTTAACCAAATAAGAAAATATAGCTTTTCTCAATGTTGACTCGTTACTTTTTTCTGATTGTTTTGCACAATGATGCAAAAGGACACTACCTAAAATGTGGCGAAGCTCGATTTTCAAAAAACATTTTTTTCGGCCGAAAATACCGGAAATATGCCGGAAAAACTGGTTTTTTGGCATTTTCTTAAGATTTTATCATTGGTTTTTTCTGACTTTTTGCTCAAAGATGCGTATTAACAATGCCCAAAACATGGCCGAGTTCGATTTTTGAGAAAAAATTTTTTCCGGTTGAAAATGCCGGAAATCGCCGTGTTTGCAGATTTTCATTGGATTTTTTCCTTATATTCATTACTATGTCTTTTACACAAAAACATTATTGATAACAATGCTCACCATCAAGCATGATTCAATTGTCAATAAAACTGATTTTTGCGCCCAGAACTTTCTTTTTTTTTTTTTACCTACAACCCTTCCCTGTCCCCCCATTTTCGCTAAACGCTATTAGTAGGGGTAAATTTGTTCGTTTTTTTAGGTCGCTCGACTTTTTTAGTCAAAGCACTTGTTATACATTTTTGGAAAGCTAAGGGGTAGGCGAATCAAAATAAGTTGGGTGCCAATTTTTTTTGGGACACTTTGGTGTGATTTTCGGACAAATACGATGGTCTCAGGCAAAAATCATAGGGTGAAAAAATAATAAAAATTTTAGCTTGAGAGAACGGAGACCTGTTGTATATTTTTGGAAAATTCTCAAAAAATTAAGATTAGTGATATATTGCGAGTATAGGTGATTTCTTTACCTAACTCGAGATATTAATCCTTAAAAACAGTGTTTTTCAGTGTTTTTCACCCAGAAACAGCTGTTTTGTCAAGTTCTTGCGCTTTCGGAAGCTCAATATATTTGAAGACCATCTTAAAATCGTTAGAATGAAAATAAGTTGATTAGACTGGATGAGAAGTTCCTTTAGCAGTACAGTAGCAGTAGTAGTATTTATTTTTCATGATTGTAATAGTAAAAATGATACAAAGATTTAGGTTCAATGATATAATAAACTAAACAATGCTAGAATTGAGACCTCATATTAGCAAGATATTCGAGATGGGCCACTAAAAATTATCTAAAAATAGATAAGTCTTTTTTGAGCAATAAGGTTTTTTTTTTATTTTTGGCAGAAAGATAGATTTCCTTTTGTCATTTTTCGCGATTGACTTGGTATTTTTTTCGAATTTTTCATTGCGCATTTTCTTACTATTGTTGCCATCTTTTCTATTTTCATATTACATTAGCCTTCAGGTAGGTTCATTCAGCATGTAGCTTGTTTTTTTGCTCAAAAAGAGTCAATAAAATTGTCATATTTGAATTTTTGGAAAGGTTATCAAAATCGAATGCTCTTAAATCAGAGGAAAACTGAATAATAGATTTGTCAACACCCTATTGAAAATTCTACCCCCTATTTTCTCCAACGCACCCCTTAATTTCAAACTGTGCCCCTCATCCAAAGGTTTTACCCCAAAAGTTCAAAAGTCCTCTTTTAGAATCTAGGGGAGGAAATGCCCAATTTGTTCATAATAAGTTAATTGTTTTGCTGTGTAAATAAATTCAAGATTTTTTCTTATCATGCATTATGGAAAAGTCAACACAAGATATTTTTTTCTCTGCCATCTCAAAAAAAATAAATGGAGGCTCTAATTGTTTCTCATCCGTTTTATGTTGCTGCCTTATGCCTTTTTTTACTCTAGGGAAACCTCAATATTTAAAAGATGCTTTATTTTTTAGTGTGACCCTCCCTTAATATGACTTCTGAAAAAAAAAAAACTCAAACGGGACATTTTCCTGTCAAACCTGTTACCCCTGAATCATAAAAAAATTTGAATACTGATGCGTGCATTAATAAAAAATGAAGAAACTGCTTTTTGATTCCTTTGTTTGGTGTGAATTATAAGACCAGCTATATATTCTTCTTCCAACTTTTATGGGTTAAGTCATAAACAGAAAAGTTGGACTCCTTCGAATCATTGATTAGAAAGAGTTTCATCTATTTTGCCTTCTCGTTTCAGATTCGACAAGACATCAACCGTCAACAAAATCTACACAAAATATCTGTCTGCAGCCTCTTTGAAAGAGAACGGTCTTTGGTAAGTGGAAAATTTAGATCCAGTTAGGTTAGCACGTGCGACAGTAAATAAAAAGAGAAATATTCTCCATTCTGTACTATAAAAATGAAAATTAATAAAAAATAAAATTAAAGATCATATTTTTAAATAGCACTCACATGACACCAGCGTTAGTGATTGTCTATCATCCAAGCACTTCTTCTTTTATGATAGCTGCTTTAACCATAGCCTATTAATGAAGCATTTCCGTTTCCATTTCAGCTATCAACTGGACGATGGGCATACTAATGATACCAATGATACTGAAAGTGATAAGACTACCACGGGAGAAAATATAATGCATGACTTCAATTTGTGGATCGAGAAGATTGCAAGAGACCTAAGGATGTAATGGCTATGGATGATTCGGCTTTTGATGAAATCTTTAGAACAGTTCATGTATTAAAATTATTATTGACAGACAATCCAACTCAGACGTTTACGATGAAGTAACCATTGAATCATATCTATTTAGATAAAAATGTTTCTCTTTCAAGTAAATTTTCTCCCCTTTAAAATTCATCCCCTCTTTTTGTACAGGGTACTTTTATTTGAAAATTCTACAAGCCGCCCCTTCTTTTGAATTTAATTTCAAACCCCTCATTTTCAGGGGGGTCACCACTGTCTTTTTTATTTTTTAGCCCTAGAATAACTTGTGACTTTTTTATCATGAATTTTGCCTTGAAACCTAGAAAAAACTAAACTTACGCAAGAATTGCGGCTTTTCCAGCTGCTTAATTGTTGGGGGGTCAATAAGCAGGGGATGGGTACTCTGGGAGAGAAATGGGGGGTATCAATGTTTTCCCAAAAACCCCTATGAAAATGAAGGTCTTGGCACTTTGGCAAAATGGGGGGAGGTCATTATAAAATGCTATTAGAGTGATTTTTTTCCGAAAAATTGCAAAGTGAAAAAAACCCCTACAATAAAGCGCAAAAGAGTAGTCAAAATTTTTCTTTGATACGCGTTTTATATTTTTTGTTATCTTTTCTATTTATCGTTTTGACCTGATTAAATTATTTTCAAAATTCGAAATATATGTGAAGAAACGAGAATCCCCGTCAAACTATATTTAACCAGGAGATCTTTCGGCCTTATTGGTACATCAGCACTGCGTATCTTGTATATTTTTGAAATATGTGTACCTTTTTTTGTTTCTTACCTCTGTAAAGCAACAGCATTAGCTCTATTTATACTGAGACAATTAATTTGTCTGAGACGAGCAATTTAGGAAATGAGCATTATGGAGGAGTGCACTTTCCATTCATGTTTCAATAAATAGGATCTCCTCCACAGATCACATTTTACAAACTACCTTAACCCTATTCGTACTAGGGGGGGGGCTCTTTCTGTTCGGAGGTCAAACTATTGCTAATAGCTCCTGAAATAATAGAGCTTATGCCGTGAAATTTTCTGTAAATTCCTAACTTTTATTTGGCTTCAAAATAATAAAAAATTTGACACCTAAATATTTTCACACCTTGAGCATGATGACTTTTCTGACAGTAAGGTGTCACAAAAATTGACACTTTTCCAATACAAATTTATTTTCATTGTCAAATATATCGTTTAAACCGTAATTTATTGAATATTTAGGATAAAATAAGCATTTTAAACTCAGGCAACTTTTTTCTAAAGCCTTTGTTAGAATACAATAGCTATTTATAAGAACAAAGGAAATTTTCGGTTTTTGCTCACTTTGGGCATGATGAGTGACGTCATCAAAAAAATTTTTTGTCAAAAGTTACCTTACGTCACAATGATCTTGTGTGCCAAATTTCATCCAAAAAGACCCACTAGATCAAAAGTTAAGGGGTGGTACAGGAAAAGCCCCCCCCTAGTTCTGAACCGCCCCTAAAAGCCTAGTATGAATAGGGTTAAGGGAACTAATTTTTGCGGGAACTAAATTTTGCGGTTTTTGCGCATTTAGGCCCAAACCGTAAAATTAAGTTCCCGCAAAATTTTTCAAATGCGAAAAACAAAGGTCGAATAATTCACAGTACGGCTCTAATTTTCTCTCAAGTGAGAAATCCGCAAAATTGAGTTCCTGCAAATATTAAATCTTGAACTGCGAACCGCAAAAATTAGTTCCCGCAAAAAATAGTTCCCTTAAGGTACTCGTCTCAGACGATTTTTCCGTCTCACTATAAATGGAACTATTTCTTTCCATCGAGAGTGGGCAATTGCCGACTGAATGGTACGATCTTTCACTACTGTGCCTCATAACATAATGCAAGTGAATGTTAAAATTACCAACAATAGGCCTTTTGATAAATTATTTTTAAGTTCAACGACTAGCTCTTTTTTAACCATTACCAAGGTGATTAAATCCCTTGAGTTTTCGAGTGATACTTTTATGCACCCCCTTCCCACAGACCCACTGGAAAAATTGGCCAAAATATCGTCCCTGGTGGAAAATTATCCTCCAATTTTTGTCTCCACTGAAAATAGTCAGATAAACCAATCCTCACTGCAAAATATTATGCTATTTTCCCATCCCCACTGAATTTTCTGACTTGAAAATACCCAGCCATAAAAAATGTGGGAATATCAATCCCCATCGAATGCCAGTCCGTTTTTTTCTGTCCCCACTGACTGAAAAAATCCTACCGGGTCTGTGAGAACAAGAAGGTGTTTTTTATGAATGAGTTTTGAAGACGAGATACAGTGGTTAGCACTTAGAATGGAGGTCGTCAATTAAACGAGGATTCTGACCTGTAGATTTGTTTTAATATGATAATTTTTGTTTCATTTGATGCAATAATGATTCTTTTTTATGTAGAATATGTTTTATGTGGCATATGATGTATTGGTTAATTATATTTTTGCGTTTAAAATCGACCACAAAAATCAACCAAAAAATTCAATATTATCTACCTCAAACACCTTTAATATTGAAAATAAATCCTAAAGATAGGGTATATATTCGTTAAGGGATCCCCCCTCTTACAATTTTATTTGTCAGCATAGTCTAGCCTTTTTTTTAAATACAGAGCTTTTAGCGAACAAACTGGTTGAAAATTGAAATTTTTCTCCTTTCGTCGCAAACTATGGTTGCACCTCCTTAATCTCCTTAATAACATTATTACCTTTAAATGCAACTCAATTATTACTCCTGTGATATTAAAATATTGTATATGCAAAGAGAAACTTTACTTTTATATTCCATATGATTCCTCAGACATTGAAAGCTTCTTTTCTGGGCAGAATCAGTCCAAAAGAGAGATGTTTGAAGGAAATCAGGATTAAGTTCAAAGTTGATTTTTTTATTCCCGTCGTTGGAAACACAACTCAAAAATGTCATCAATGCTTTTTAAAAAGAGTCAGTGATTAGAGAATCATAACATAATTGGTCTTCAGAGGTTGATATAATTTACTTTAATCGTAGAAATTTTAGCGAGACTAATTTTAGCGTATATTAGCGAGCCAGGAAAATCTTGATTTTTTTTGGATTTATTTTAGCGAATCACGATTTCACAAAATTTCGCGTGGATAAATTTTAGCGAATACTCGTATTACATTATTGATTGAATTCGTTTTCTAGCATTTTTTTGCACTGAAACCCTTTCTATTGATAAAAATGTATCAAGGCAGTATAACCAGAAATTTTGCGTGGATAAATTTTAGCGATCTCGCGATTCGGCGTGTTTTAGCGAGATTTATTTTAGCGAAAACAGGGAAAAGTCGCTAAAACGCTAAAATTAGTCTCGCTAAAATTTCTACGATTAAAGTAGTAATATTTGCTCTTCATCTTTGATACTTTCTACAGTGATTAGATTGACACATGCGCGATAAAACTTCTATTATTGGTCTTCAGAGGTTGATATATAACTTTTACAAAAAACAATTCTCCATAACTTTAACGTCATGAAAATTGTACTGTGGCCTCTAAAATGCTGGTGACCCCTAGAATAAAGGTTAGTGCTTAGCAAAGTATTTTAGCCTGCAGTTACACTTTAAACAGAAAATTCTTCCTAAGCTGTTTTGAGTACTTCATATTTTATAAGATAAAGAAGTTTTTCGTTTCAAATAGTACATTTAGGTGAAATTATGTGGATTACATGAAATATTGAACCATCGAAATTCCCTGACTTCAGCTTATCTAAATATCGCAGAAAAGCTGTTAAAGGTTTTATTTTTAAATAAGAGTGATATTGTTTGCTTACTCATCAATTTTGATTCACAAGCTTTTTCGCATTGGAATGACACGGATGTTGGAGCAAGATTGATTAGAAAGTGGATGAAAAACAACATTTTTTTGCTTATATCAGCATAATATAACAATAGGCTGATATGAACACTTATGTAAAAATAAAACCTTTGAGATTGGATATAGGAGAGTTCTTATGTCCAATAGCTACTAGGAAATCCAAACAAAGTTATCTTTGATTTGAATACAGCCAATGAAAAAAATAGCTTCTTGAGGCATTTTCGGGGCCCCTGAATCAGGATTTCAAGGTCTGAAAAATCTGAATGTGAAAATTTAAAGAATACTCTTAAAATGTCTTTCTACTGATAGAACCTGATACTTTTCCAAAGAAAAGTCATATAATTTTTGAAAAAATATCGCTGAATCGACAAGAACATACTATTTTCGTGTAGAAAATAGTTGAAAAATTCTTTCCAAAGTCTGATATCTTTTTAAGAAGTAAAGTTTTAATCACAAAATCTTGACAGTATACACCAAATCCGACAAGAATTGTTTCCTAAGTAAAATTTTCCTTCAAAAATTTGCTATTTCTGCATTTTCGAAATTTTCCATCTTGCCTTTGCGTAAAACGTAAAACGATAAATTTCATGCCAGTCAGCCGGTACATTCATCGGATGACGAGAATATGTAAACAGGTTTTTCTGTTTATTTCACTGGTAATCCATAATGTGGATTCAACGAAACCTACATTTTAGGGGCCATAAACCTATATTTTAACAACCATGAACATGCTGGGAAAATATAAGTAAACAATTTAAAGCTCATAATCCTCCAAATCATATTTTGAAACAATGGTAAAAATTTCAACTCGATACCAATAGTAGTTTTGGAAAAATTGCCAAAAATTCAAACCTACATTTTAGGGACCATTGAAAAGAGGTGATCTAACTTTGAGCCATTAAAAGATATTGTTACAATCATAGCTTTTGTAAAAAAACTTTTGGGAAAGAAAAGAGAGACACTAAAGTTTTGAACACTACAATAAGTATTCGGTGAAATATTTTTAATTGGATCTCTGAAAAGACTTTTTTCAACCTACATTTTAGGGGCCATACACTGTAAAGAAAGTTAATTTTGTAAGTCATAATGACTGTTGTAAAAATTATTGTGTTGGTATATATTTTCTTACATTTTGTTAAACACACGCAGTAACCTTTTACTCAGAATTATGTTCGAACTTGATATTTTTTCGGGATACCCTTTACTCAGAATCATGTTCGAACCACATAAAGCTCTGTAAAGCCCGAAGGGCTAGATTTGCGGCCTTTATCGAAAAGTGAAGCAAGTTTTGGTAG
Organism: Clytia hemisphaerica; assembly: GCF_902728285.1. Classification (NCBI taxonomy): domain Eukaryota; kingdom Metazoa; phylum Cnidaria; class Hydrozoa; order Leptothecata; family Clytiidae; genus Clytia; species Clytia hemisphaerica. The sequence goes on from NW_027103536.1 coordinate 100,976, forward strand.
GATTTCCTACCAAAGAAATCATGTGACAACAAGCAATTTCACTGGTTTGAGAGATGCGAAATAGCGTTTGCCGCCTGATTTTTTTCATCTCGCGCTCTGAAAACAATTAAAATGCTAGATCCTATCCATCGGTACGAAATTTAAAAAGTCAAATTTTTGTTTCACTTATTTTTGCTGGTGAAAGCTTAAAGTTGCCTATCTAGCCCTTCGGGCTTTACAGATATCTGTGGTTCGAACTCGATACTTTTTTTCGGGACACCCTGTATAGAAGGAATTGGAAAGCTTGTTCAAAGCTTTTATTATTCACGGATAGACGGAGGGAGACCATTTATTCGCTGGACGACAAAATTTAGTAAAACATTTACAAATTTTGAAAGATTTTTGTTCATTCTATGACAAATTATGGTCAAAACTGTCATCTAAATATTTTTCATCTAAATAAGGAATTTTTTTTTATTTCCCGACGAAATATTCGGTAAATAGACTGATTTTTAGTTCTATTGAACTACGAAACCTGCTGCTTATATCCAAACCAGGTCTGACCAAAGACCACCAAATTAGGATATAATTCACTAGATTATCCTCTAGCGAAACTTACAGGCGGCCCTTTATCGTCTACACAATGCACTAAAAGAAAATTCCTTTCGAGTCTTTAAATTCAATGGTCGACTTACCCACAAGCAACACTTTTTTATAAGAATTGTGTTTTCCATTAACTTTTTGTAGAAAACTTCCATATTCGTATTCTTAGGTTAGGACCCAAATTCAACCAAAATTCAACTTGTAATATCTTTAAAGCTTAATATTTTCAGTTTCAGTTAAGCTTTTTTTCTAAAATTTTCACAGCTTATTCCATACATGAATGGAACTATTTTCAAAAGAGATTTGTTTTCAAAAACTTGATTAAGACGTTGTTAAATCAAAATTGTCATTTTGAAAATTTCTAAATTTTTAGTTTGGACTTTGCAATATCGAAAATCTCGAAATATTTCATAAAAATCATAAATTTTACATCCATCGGGTCGTAAATTTAAGGGAAAACGCAAATATGTTCATAGTTTTTCCCCTTATTACCACTGGGCTTAATAATTTGATTTTAACTACACCTCCGTTTTGGGGGCCCCAAACCTGCATTTTGACAACCAGGGGTATACTGTAAAAATTTTATCAAATAAATTTATGCCCAAAACCCTCTAAATCATATTTCAAAACTATGGTCAAAATTTTGTATTCATATCTTAAAGATATCTCGAGAAATCGCTAAAATTTCAAACCTCCGTTTTGGGGGCCATTAGAAAAAAGCTACATATCGTTAAGCGATTGAAAAATATTGTTGAAATTGAAAATTTTGAAAAAGAACTTCCAGGAAATAAAATAGAGATGTTAAAGGTTTTCATACAGCAAAAATTTTTGTAAAATCTCTTTTCCTCTAGATTTGAGAGAAATTTCAAATTTGATTGCCGTTTTGGGGGCCACATACTGTAGAGAAAATGTCGATTCACTTTATAATTTTATGTCAACTTCCCATCGTCGTAGCCAAATTTTTGCAATGATAATTGATGACAGCATCGAGAGTGAATTTAATTTAAATTAAATGTTTTGTTTGTAACTAATTTCACATAATTTTATGGCTGTAATTACTAATTTCCATCGTTTTTCCTTCCATAAAAGCAAGTTGGGGATGGTATATTTTATTTTTCCAACGGGGCAAAACCTACAGGAACGAATTTTAGGCTTGTTTTACAAGATTTGTTACCGTTGGAGAAGAATATTTCGTTCCTACTACAATCAGTCACAAAATACTTGGCACAAATAGGAAATCCACCGGGAAGTTTTGAAACCACAATCGATTTGTAAGTTCTCTAAAGTAGGTTCGAAGGGTAGAGTTTTAACTTTGAGTTTAACGCTAGACTTAACACTTAGGACCTTAGGATCTGACGGATCCAAAAGTTCAAAACTTGTCAAGTAGGGCTTGAAATATAGCCTAGGAACATAATCCCTCCCAGATCGAAATAATCAAGTTGAATGCCTGAAATTGACATTCTCGCTCGAACTTCAATTTTCGAAAAATGGTAAATTAGCCAAAAGTGCCAATATGATATGGCACTGATTGTAGACAGAATCTCTACTGTTAAATTTTATGAAAACTTTTTGTACCTTTTTGAATTGGAAATAATACAAATTATACATCGAACTTGATTTTCATACTCAATTGCACCCCACTGACTACAAAGTTTGTAATCGGTCAGAGAGGCAGGGGAGTGTCTCTAGTGGTAGAATAATATTATATTTAGATGTAGTAGAGGCCACTATGTCTTCCCGTGTGCAGCAGCTTGTGCAAAGGGATTTAATGATTGAATATTGTTCCTTGAATGTAGAAGATCAAATTTTGAGAGGTGGGGCCGGGTGTGACCACTCTTGGCATGGAAACTGACGTCATTGGTTACTATGGCAACCAAAATAACTATGGCAACCAAAATACAAAATCGTCAAAATTGAAAAATAGATTTATGTTCCATTCGAAAGAGCATGAGAAACTGATAAAGAAAAAGGTCACAACCTATATCTGAAAATGAATATATCAGGAGATATTAAGGAAATAAGGCAAAATGACGTCAGAAAACGATGACGTCATCGAAAAATTTTTTTTGAAAGAATACGGGAACTGGAAACATAAAATACTCACGAAAACGTTTGAAAATTCGCTAAAAAATGTTAATGCATAAAACAGTGAAAAGGTGAGACTTTCATCATTTTGATTCATGGTTAAAATAATCTACGAGGCAAAGTCACTTTCTTATATCAATGAACTGATGCTACAATAGGCCTTTTCATAAATTACGTCACGAACATCACTTGCCTCGTATTCAAACAATTACCATGGTGATTATGTCCCTTGAGACACTGAATGATTTTTTTATAAATAAAAAGTAGTTTTAATCAAATCTGCTGGGAGTTAATCACTATGGCAATAATTTCAAAACGAGGCAAGTGATGTTCGTGACGTAATTTATGAAAAGGTCTATCAAGGTCATAATATTTGAGAAAACAGGGAAATACACCGGGAAGTTTTTGAACCACAATCGATTTGTAAATGCTCTAAAGTAGGTTGGAAGGGTAGAGTTTTAAATCTGAGTTTTAACATGAGACTTAGGACCTTAGGATCTGAGGATCCAAAAACTCAAAAATAGTCCAATAACGCTCAGAATATAGCCTGTAAGTCTGCCAACCCCTTCCAAATTGAAATATTCGATTAAATTAAAGAAATAGCCCAAAATCGACTTTCTCGCCGGAACTTTGAATCTTGAAAAACGTTAAAATAACCAGAATTCTCAAAATATTATGACCTTTATTGTAAAGTCTTTGGTTAAAAATAGTTTTTGATATGATTCAAAAGTTTATTTGATGAACAACCATTTAGGACCCAGAAGGTTTCCAAGAGAGAATCTTTATTATAGCAGTGTTAGATATAGAAGGTACTTAAAATTCAAGAAGAATGATGTTTTTGTTGATATTCACAATCCAACACTTTCCTTTGCCAATTTTCAGCAACTTTTGAGCCAGGTAACCAAGAAATAAAAATCTAGAATATAGTAATTTCTATATTTTCACGTGTTTTAAACGTCTTCTTTCTTTATCCTTCATCATGAGAAAAACTTAGTTAGAAATAAAATTCTACTTTCTCATAAAAATACTATTTCCAAAGATACACGAATATAAATATCGAAAATATAGTATTTAGTGTTGATAGATAGATTAATAGATTTATCATCATTTATATGCAGAAAATTTAAAGAGAATGAAATTTCTATCCATCTAAAATTATGAGTGGAAAAAAGCATGAAGCAAAAAGCTTCTTTTTAGTTTCTTGCCAACTTTGGAGTATTATACGTATACACCCCTGTCTCAGTGGTATCCGCCCCACTGAACAGCCCATTGGAAAAATTGTTCAAAGTAGGCCCATTTTTTCGCACTAGCTGTTAACAAATATAGCCATTTGACCCAACCCAGTGCATGGGTTTAAAAGTTTCGAGCTTTTAATACTCATTGGGCACCGTAGACAGGGGTGTTACGTATTGAATATTGACGCTCTTAAAAATAGTGATAAACCCTTTGAAAAGCACCACCACCATCACCAATAGAAATTAGTAAGCAGTGTAAATAATAAAAAATCGAAGATAAAATTAAAGTTTCATATGAATAAATGCCCAAAAAAATTAGACAAGAAGAGATAAATGTTACTTAGCAATGAAAACGTTTGAAACAAATTCCACAAACCTAAACTACAAATCTAGGCCATGTTTCGGGCATTGTTAATACGCATCTTTCAGCAAAATATCAGAAAAAACTAATGAAAAAATCTCGTGAAAATGCCAAAAAACCAGGTTTTCCGGCATATTTCCGCCGGAAAATTTTTTTTTCGAAAATCGGGCTCCGTCACACTTTGGACATTGCCATTTTGCATCATTGTGCCAAAAATCAGAAAAAACTAATGAGCCAATCCTGAGAAAAGCTGGTAACAGACGGACGGACGGACATCGGTTAATTTATAGGACCTCCGAGGTAGGTCCAAAAAGGCCTTAACCTTGAAATAAATAGTACGAGGCTAAATTTGACCCCTTTAGGGGTCATAGATGCACCAGAAAAAAGTGCAATCAATCAATCAATTGGATTAGTTTTGGACCCTTTTTAGGCCAATTTTCCACTCCTAGAACATGATTTTCGAAAAGGCTTCAAAAATAAATTTAAACCTACTCATTGGAAAGACATGAAAGGGTACATGACGAAAATGGGGTTATTTGTCAATTTTGGTTCACTTGGGCCCGAGTTATTACCCAAAAACCCTCAAAATCTGCCATTTTTGTCGATGACGTCATCACTTGTACATGAAGTTTCACTTTTTGGAACCAGGATTAGAAGGTGCGTCTCGATAAGATCTATCCGAAAATGGTATGAGTTGTAGTGCTTCGATGATTTGATCACGAGATAATTGAGTTGTAATATCTTCTAATTATCTCGTGATCAAGCCATCAAAACACTACAACCCATACCATTTTCTGATAGTTCTCATCGGGACGCATCTTATCACCTTGGTTCCAAAAAGTGAAACTACATATATGTGTGATGACGTCATCGACAAAAATGGGCAATTTCCCGGGCCCAAGTGAACCAAATTTAACAAGTAAGCCCATTTTCATCACCTACTCTTTCATGTCTTTCCAATGAATAGTTTTAAATCTATTTTTGAACTAGGGGTTTTGTACTGAAAAATGATGCCATGGGCAATTGGCCAAAAATGGTCCGAAACTTAACCAATTGATTGCGTTTTTTCTTCTGTTGCATCTATAACCCCAAAGATACTTCTGTGCCAAATTTCAGCCCCATACTATTTTTCTGAAGGTAAAACCCTAATTCCCACATACTATTTTTTTGCCGATTCAAATATACTTTGGGTTCGAAAACTATTCAATAGTGATGTAAAAAATCTGATTATACATTTGAAATCAACGAGGTACCTTATTGGTATTATATTTCGCGTGTATTAAATTTCGCAATTCGCGAAATTTTTTCGAAGAAACGTTTGTCGCGTGTACTAAATTTCGCGATTGCCAGTTTCTGTAAATTTTCGCGTGTATTAAATTTATACATCCAAAATACATCCAAATGTATTAAGTGACATGCCTGGTGGTTAAATACCACTTTTCCTTTTGACTTTTACAGAGCATCGAAACGAGTTTTTATTGGATTTTCTGTTTATTGTCCTAAAATGTGATTTCTTTCTGCTGGTCTAGGTATTTTTGCGGAACGACCGTTTTGAGGGCGCGAAGCGCCCGAATAGGGAGTGTAGCATCCTTTCTCTAGATCTGCGCGTGGCGTAAAAAAATCTGTATATGTACGAAAATTTCTGAAAATGAGCCGGTGGGATGGCGAAATATCGACTTTGCTTCGTGTTGGATGGGGTTAAAATTAGTTTAGCACTGTTTGAAGTATTTGTTTCATAAATTACTTATTTTAATAGAATATAATCTATGTTTTGAGTATTATAATGTAAGATCTTTTATGAAAATTGCAACTTTTGTACAAATAATAGTAATAGTACCAAAACTTTATCTCCTTTGCTTTTTTCCCGCTTCTTCCAGATGTCTGGGCCCAGTCTTTTTTTCTGCGTTTCATTTTCAAAACAACAAAGATGGCCCTGAAAACCAACGAATAATCTCTTCGGCTTTTGAGGTGCATGCATCAACTTTTGGACTGACTATGGCCCATTGAAAGGTAAATCTTCATTTTTTTTTCACCTTTATAGTTTCAACTACCTTTGGAATGTTACATTAGTACTTTTTCTTTGTGTTGACTTTTTTGTATTAAATTGGATTTCATCTCACAAAACAAAATGTTTTTTTATTTCTCGGCCATGTGTTTCATGGATATCATATGGCCATGTTTTCTTTCCACAGGCTTATTTTTATTCATATGGGTCGTGTGTTTATTTCATTTTACTCTAACTATAATTATTTTTCATCTCTTCTGTCTTCAGGGTTCAGGTCAGGTGAAGGAGCTTGATTGATGTGATGGGTGACTTTTAACTACCGATCGGCCGACTGGCTGAATCAGCAGTGTTTCAGAGTTTTGGTGGGTGAACGTGCACAACAAAGAAGCAGCATAAAACCAAAATATACATAGCATTATGACTGTATGAACAGATTGTGATTGATGGAGAATAATAAAATGGTCCTATCCTGCTGAATATAAAATTGTGCCAGTTCCATGTTATTCCGTGCAATGTTTACAAGACAAAAGAGAAGACCGTACTGGAAAGCAGAATCAAAATGATAATTACTAGTTGCTATTTTCGTCATTGAAGATTTAAATTCAATATTTATTCGATAATGGAATCATTTTGATTTGGCTTGATTGATTGTTGATTCCTCCATTATCGCTTGCTGCTTACTCTCGAGAGATTTTTGTTTAACATTGGAGCTTGATCATCATCAATTAGAATAATGCCGATTTATATTTGTACGATAAAGTGATATCAAAAGCATTATTGATGACTTTAGCCAAAAAGACAACTGAAATGATAAAAGTACCTATATGTTACTTTTGTTACTTTTGATGCTAGCTCGAATATATTTTCAAACAAGATATCTTTCACAAAAAAGTGTTTTTTACTGGCGAATCAACTTATATTTTCATAAACTCTTTGACGTGAGATTGTAGATAATGCTTGTTATTATTACCGCCTAATAAATAGTAATGGCATTACTTAGATATACTTATATGAATTATAGAAGTTTTTTAATTTTATTCTGCAAGGCAAGGTTCTTGAAAAAATTAGTTTGGACTGGTTTGGATTGATTTTATAAATGAAACATTGGGAACATATTTTTGCCGAACACACAATATCGCAAAAATAGACTCACAAAAAGACAAAATTTCATCACGCAAAAAATCTGACTAGTCTTGATAAGTTACTGGAAATTATTGCTAGGCTGCTGATTCCTTTTCGGAAAATTGATACTACATTTGAAGTGAATGATATCATAAAGAGGTAGCACATTTTGAGAGATTGTATACTAGGTTCTAATGGCTGAAAAGCTCAAGATCATCTTTCAAACTATGCACTATTTTCTTTTAAATTTTGAAGGGAAATGTATAATATAATCTTTGAATTGTTGATAAATTTGTTCTTGTAAAAGTTTTATAGAGAGCTAAGTAATTGTTTCAAAAACTCACAAAAAGATGGGATAAAAGTCTTTCAATTTATTCAGATAAACTACCAGCCTAAAGCCTAATGTAATATCTTTGTTGTTGGTCATTCAGCCATTGCTTCTTTTTTGTCACTTGCACTATTTTTTATAAGAACCAGTAAATTTTTTTAAAGGTTTGGCTGTCCCTTTTTGCACTTTGAGCCTGAAATTGTTTTTGAATTGCTCAAAACCCGGCGTATTTAATTTCTGAGTCTCGTATTGTTCTTATAAAATTCTTATAAAAAAGAAAGAGTTGAGTTGGAAAACATTATCAATAAAAGTTTGACTTATAAAAATAATTTGTTAGTGTCGAAATTTCTTCGCTTTGCGAAAACGGAACGGTCGTTCCGCAACCCCTTTTATGTTGATTGAGAACATTTTCAGTCATTTGAATTACTTAAAAGATGCGTCTAAGTTTTTCATCGTCATTATTCAAAATTATTGAAAAATTATAGTTCTATATACTTTCATTGATACGAAATTTATCAAAATTGAAGCCATAGTTGAAAATTGAGAAGGAAAATAAGGGCTAATGAACTTTACTGACGCAGTTTTAGGGGTTTTCTTGATTAGATCATCAGTAAAGTTTCAAAGTCAATTATTTATTATAAAAACCATAAAAATAAGCTTTAAGAGTACATCAACTCTTATTTTCCTGCTCATTTTTCGCATCCTTGAAGTAACTCGAACGACTGAACATTAGCCTTACTATTTCTTTTCAACGTCTCAAGGGCGAAATTGTAAAATCGCTCGACTTTTTCAGTCAAAACACTTGTTTTACATTTTTGGAAAGCTAATGGATAGAGGAACTGAAGTCAGATAGGTATAAATTTTATATCGGACACTTTTGTTTATTTTTCGGACAAAACCGGGGTTCCAAGCCAAAATCATAGGGGTAAACATTTTTAAGAATTTCAGCTTAAAAAAAACGGTCATGTATATGCTCTCAAAAATCGATCTAAAAGACTTTTAAGTTGATCAGAGGAATGTAAAGAGATGGAAAAACAGCTTTTCTGATTACTCAAAGTTCAACAATCACTTCTATTGAAAATTCTATTGTAAAAACGTTGATTAGGTCATTAAATGAAAGTCCAGAAAAGACGGCTCGCCATACAAATCGGACGGTTTCTACATGATTTGACGATAAAAATGAAAATTAGTTTTTCCTTTTTTGCCGATTACTAGTTCAATTTTTAAGAATAAGGAGCTATATTTTTACCAATATATAAAAGAAATTCTTAACGCAATGATTTTAAATTGGTTCTTGTAAAACTGTCATAAGTCGAGTAAAATCAATATGAAGTTATAATTTTCTCGAGCTCTAGCTTTCCATATTATGGTGCGGTCATGATGCGGTTATATCAGTAGAATCGCTAGGAAATTCTGAGCAAGAAGATATAGGTACCTTTTCGCATAGGAGAGGTGCACCCAAAATATAAACCCTAAAAGTCTGCGCATAATCAGGCTTGAAACAAAATAATTTTGTCACAACACGCTAATTATGCAGATTTTTTATAGCGGCAACAAAAGAAACCTATTTACTCGACATAAGCTCCCTTAAGGGCAAGAGACCTGGTATATGACGAGCCGTTTTTCCATTGTTTTCAAGAAGCTGTTTTTCCATCTAGCTTTACATTCCTCTGAGTGGATATATTCGATTCCTGTACTGGTATTGAAATATTTGGACTCGAAACATTAGTTTTTTTTTTGTATTTTCCATCGGGAAGGTCGAAATGGCCGTTTTTCAAGCCGTAATAACTAAATAGCAGTACAGAAATCGACTATGCCCACTAAATGTCTTCTACATCGATTTTCGTGACCTTTCGATTGACATACAACATGAGTTGAAATTTCCAAAAATATTTACCCCTATGATTTTTGCTTGGAACACTGGTTTTGTCCGAAAAATAAACCGAAGTGTCCGAAATAAAATTGGTGCCTATGCAATTTCGGTTCCTCTTTACATTAGCCTTCCAAAAATGTATAACAAGTTCTTTGACTTAAAAAATCGAGTGACCTCAAATACCGAACAAATTTGCCCCATACTATTATATTCTTGCCTGGACCCAAAAGAAAATTGCCCTAAAAGGGTCCAAAAAATTTCAAATCGATTGCGATTTCTTTGATGACTCGTGACACTTTAAAGGCACTCTGTGCAAAATTTCAGCCATTTTTAATCTTTTTGCAGTAGACAAACAAAAGTGTTCATCTGATTCCTCGACCAATTCTTGTGGAGGACTCACGACATTCGCATCAATTTTTGCTGATTCACCAATTATTTCTTGTTGAGGTTGGATGGATGGAGGATGAGGTTGGATGGATGGAGGATGAGGTTGCACCGTTAAGGAATTAATTTCCCTGACGATGGAGGACGTTTTCAATTTTGGTGCAATCTTAATCTTAACTCCAGGCTCGAACAATGTTGCTTCGCTTAGAAGATCACGATATTTGTTTCCGTCGGTGATCCAATGTGGAGAAATTTTTAGATGGTCGTGGATTCTGGCAACTGGCTTTTTACAAATTGGACACTCGTGCTTTTTATGTTTTCTTGTGGTTGTTGGCAATTTGTCTTTGCGAACTTTGCGTAGGTTGTTTTCTGCTTTGTACCTACACAATGAAGTAAAAATAAAATACAAATAAAATAACGGTAAAAGTTCTGGCACGTTTGCATGCAATGAGATAGTTATAGTGATAGTTCTGACCTGCAGAAAACCGATCTTGACAACTAATGGGGACGTATCACTTGATGGGCCCAGTCAAATACTTTAATGGGATAAACTTTCGCGGGGATTAAATTTCGCGGATTTGGGAGTCATCCGCGAAAATCCACGAAATTAAGTCCCAATGGAAATTTGGAAGGGCCTCATCAGCGAAATATTTAAAAAAAAACTCAAAATATGTCAAATAAATACTTTTTCAATGTTTACTGGCATCAAAGAAGCGCTAATAATGTGTATTACAGCAACCAACATGTATGATTTGACAGTAAAAGTCACAAAATTGTAAAAATATTGCTACCCAATAGTGCCATCTGCGAAATTAAGTCCCCGCGAAATTTTTGCATTTCGCGGATAGACCTAACCGCGAAATTTAATCCCCGCAAAAGTTCCCATTTAATCCCATTAAAGTAATGATTTATAACACACCCCTGTCTCAGTGCCCCGGTGGAGCTTTTTCTCTTAGTAGGGAAAGCCCCAGTGGGGAAGGAAAATCTATGTTTCCGGCTTGAAATTTTTATTTTTGGTCAGCCCCGGTGACCCTTCAAATCTCTTTCACGATTTTTTTCTTCGTTTAAGACTCAACTTTTAATTCCGTTTTCGGATTATTTTCGGAAAACAAGTTATCGGGAAAACTTTGGCGCGAATTTTTTTTTTTTCTTGGAAGAGAAAAGAAACACATAACTTCATTAAAAGATTTGCGCATAATAATAAAAGAACACTATAATTATTAAAAAGAAGAAAGTGAAAAATGATTTTTTTTTGTTTATTCAATAAATTGAAAGAGGCTATCGCATTGTAAATAAATAGAGAGTGTAAAAGAAGGTTTTTATGATTGGTTTTGAGGACTGTCAAAGTGTGGCGTAACATAAACTTAGAATCGTCATAACTTTTGATTGAGTTATCGAAACTGGAGGGAATTTCCTTAGCAGCTTCCTCAATATAAAATACCCCTATTCATTCATATTATACTAGGTTCAACACGCCATTTAAATCAATCTGAATTTCAGATTGATTTAAATGCCGAATCAATTGACTATTCTTTTCAAGTGATTACTAGACAGCTAACCGTGCCCCGGGGAGGCACTTAGGCAAAATTGGGTACGGGGACGTGCCGCTTGTCAGGGTTCCTTTTTAAGGCTCTGAAAATATTTGACAGGTTCCCAAATTTACAAATTTTCAAGATGTGTATCTTACAGGGTCGATTTTTTATTATTTTGGACAATTTTCAGGGTGGAAAACAAAAAATCTTTCAAATTTTCGTCTACATTTATTTTCAGGGCGAAAATGGGAAAGATCTTAAATTTTTTGTTCTGACAAGGTCCCAATTTTGCAAAAAAATTCATATCTGACGGTCCACTTTTCAAACTCTAGCGGCACGTCCCCGTCGGCCGTCAAGGACAAAATCATAGGCTAATTTCCCAGTGAGGTTGAAATTTTTGGCAATTTTTTTCAGTTGGGGAGTCTATCGCGCCTGTGACACCGAGGTGTTATAACAAAATACTTCTCAATTTGTGCAGTACAGTTAGTTTCGGCACTTAGGTTTTGATTTATTCAAACCACTTTAAAATATAGCTTGAATTGAAGCAGCCTTTCTTGACATCAATTTCGTTGAAGTCGAGCAGGATGGTGGTAAAAAGATTCGAGAATCCCTGAAGTCTATCTTCAAAATACATATTGTTGGGAACTTTTAATAAAATTTATGAATGAAATATCTGTCAGCTTTTTCATTAGTCCAGCCTAAATCTTTATGGACCTTTGATAGATGCCTGATAAGATTAAGGGGCATTGACCCACATTCAGGACATGGCCATCTCTTCTTCTCACTTGTCGTGGCTCCTTTTTTGGTTAATTCAATTTTCCCAGCTGCCTCATCTTGTTTCTGATTTTGGTTGTCCATTGATTGAAGAGCTTTAATTTGAAGCAAAAAAAATGGTGGGACCTTCTTTTATGTACTCAGGTGTACTTAATGAAAAATATTGAAGCATTGCAAGATTATCATTGATACTTTATTTGGTGTGTAAGAGGTTAGTTCCTGATGGAGATGTTAACAGACAGTTTTTTCCCATATAGTTATTTCAAGGTTCTTGAAAGGGTATTGACAGAAATTAATAAAGAAATTAATACCAGAATTGCAGCTTCCGTATTTTTAGTCTCCATTGCTTGTTTTAACTCATCGAAAGAAATCTTAAAATGAAAAAAAACAGAAAATTTAAGCAGATAATCGACAAGAAATAAACCAGATAAAACTATTACTATTCGATTGAGTTATTTCTATATCGCCTTTTGTGTCCGAAAAGCTTGCTAGAATTGATATCAAGAAAGCTTATTTTCGCGCATTTCGAAGATAGAGTGAAAAATTAATTTCTACTCGTTCTCGCCCTTTTTACCAGATAGAAAAGAAATGGCTTTAAAAGACGGTAGATGCTACATCAAATTCAACTTGGGTTCTCTGTAAGACAATTTTTAAGTACTCACTGGTGGTTTTGATTCGTCAGAAACATGTGTATTTCTAGTTCCTAAAATTTTAAAAAGAAAATCAACTTTTACTTGAAATATTCATTATTGACGGATCACTATCAAGTTTGGATTGTAAGTTAAAGATTAAAATCACCTTACATGTAGCATACCTTGGTTTAAAGATGATGTCTTTGCTTCCATCTGTTATCTGTGATAGGGAAAAAACATTAGTTGATTTCATAATGATTCAATAAAGAATCACGTTTCCTAGTAATGAATCACTACTGAAAAACCCGTAGCCAAAAATAAAAAGCTAGCGCTGAAACAGCATTTGCTGAATCCCATTGATTTTCATAAATTTGTTTGCCAATGGCTTCATTGAGTTTACCAACTTTAGGAGGATGATAGATAAGTATTTATCAGTTAGTAGAGTACAAAAGAAATAACAAAAAATCAATTAAAACAATAAGACTAGAAATGGCTAGGTTTATTTAAGTATTCCAAAATCTTAAGGTTTGCCAGAAAATATCTTTTAACTTTTAATTCCAAACTTTTGATTGACATAAAAACCTTACCGAGTCATCTGGTTTAGGACAAACATGATCATCGAGACAATCACCGCAAAACTCCAAAAAACCCTTTTGTACGAAGGGCATTGCTTCCAGTGGCAAAGATGCGTTAGATCCGTTAAATCTTGTTTCGAAAATTTTCTTAAGCTAGAAAATGGAAAGTTATTTATAAACACACGCAATTTCAGAATAATTTTTAGACAAAAAGTCGCTGGCGGATTTTAGAGGAGAATATCAAGCAATTGAGTTCACATTGAAGAAAACATTAATTGAAAAGTCTTGTCATTTGATGAAGGATTGCCAAGTTTACTGGCCTTTTTTAGTCCAAATATTTTCTTACACCGATGTCAGAAACAATGGATCTCATCTACATAATTTCTAAAACTGAAATGAGCCAATAGGATTTCACCAATTGACAAAAGGGCTCATTAAAAATGCACGATACATGAGATTATGATCATGCAAACCTCGTAATTTTTTTAATCGTAGGGCGAGCTTGCTTATAATAACATACTTCTCCTGTACCTCCATGATGTATCACAAAATCTAAATAGTGAGTATACTCCATAATTACTCGGTATAAGACGTTCTTTAAAGAAACATTCCTGGGATATTTCCATGTTGCATTAAGGTGATATGTCAATCAAAGTCGTGCGTTATTTTGCATTTGTTGCATTGTTCCTTGTGATCTGTAAATAATCAAGTTTTAATTACCGTTTACATATTAAAAAAAATTTGTTTGAAAATTTGTCTAATACACGGAATCTTTGCTACTGTGGTTTGACATTTTTTCTGGACATGATATACTAAAGGGTTTTCGAATATCTTATGCATACCACCAGAGAAGTGGTATTTCAGTACCCATATACCAAAATGTGTGGGGCTATTTTGACAGAGACCACGACTCCATTCTGGTCCTTTCAGGACAAGATTTTAAGCTCAGACAATTTGCTTCTCTATCTACACTACTTCAGATTTACTATGCTCTATTTTTTGCATCTTAATTATGTTTACCAGATCTGTGGTCAAAAACATATAACTATAATGTCTTTAAACTTCTAAAATGATACTTACGAATCATGACTTTTTCTGACTTCAATGCTCACTCTAGTAAAATCTTTTCTGAACTTAATCTTCTTACCAGATGGAAATTAGTGCGTCTTCTTTTCAGGCCCTCTTTCAGAACTTTTATGTATGATACAGAATCTATCACCTAAAGTACCATTGTCCAATTGATTGATTTAAAACAATTTTTACCCTTGACTGACTTATCTGCTTGTGAACTTAGGATAGATTTAAACAATTATCTTGTATCTGATTACTGATTGCTTTCAGAAAAATTTTCTTCTATTTTGAATTACCCTAAAAATTCACCTTCACCATCACGATTCCATTTTGATATACCAAAATACTTATTTAAGTTATTCATAATTTATTGTTATCTCTATTTCATTATGTTTTTGGACCTACCCTGGTGGAGGTCCAATAAATTAAACGTTGTATGTTTGTCCGTTCGTTCGTTCGTTATGAGCTTTTCTCGAGATTGGCTCATTAGTTTCTTCAGATGTTTTGCACAATGATGCAAAATGGCAATGCCCAAAATGTGGCAATGCCCAAAATGTGACAAAACCCGATTTTCGAAGAAAAAAAAATTTTGGGGTAAATTTCAGCCAAAAAAACGGCTAAAAAAGTGTTTTTTGGACTTCGAAATTTTTTACAATCAAATTTTTCTGATTTTTTGCATGAGAGTAGGGCATCATAGGTAAAAGATGGCTTTAAGCAGATTTTCGCAAAAGAAATTTTTTGGCTCAAAAAACGCATCTTTATCTATAAAAATCACTATTTATAAGCATACATTAATGTTCTTAGCCAAATTACTAAATTTTTTGATGAGGTAGATATATTTTTTTGCTCTTGAAGGTTATAATTTTGAAGAATAATTATGTGTTTAGACATGAAGTTTTGGCTACTAGGCGTGTTTTTATAGAAAAATTGGCCAAATTTGATATTTTTTTATATGCACATTACCAATTACTTAGTTATTAGCTTTTTTTGAGATTGGCTCATTCATTATTTGTATTATTTATGATTTTATCGACAAAGGTGCCTAACTTTTAAACCCTTAAATGTGACGAAGCCCAATTTTGGGAAAAAAAGGGTTTTTTGGACTTACTTGAAAACTGGATCATTAATTTTTCCTGATTTTTTTGCATGAAAGTAGGGTACCATCATTGGTAAAAGATGGTTAAACAGATTTTCACAAAAACAATTTTTCGTCTCAAAAATTTTAAAATCTTTATCCATAAAAATCACTATTTGTAAGCCTGCATCAATGTTCTTAGCCAAATTACTCAATTCTTTGATGGGATAGATATTCTTTTCCTTTCAATCCCCTTCCTTAAAACCACCCCAATGGGCACGGGGACAATTAATGATGAAAATTTTAATAAATCGCCACTATTTGTGTTCCAAATGATTGTTTTAACGGTCAAACTCAAGTAGATATCAATTATATGTGTCAAATGCATAACCAGTTAGGTCATGAAAGTATCTCTTGTTTTGTTTTTATTTGAGCTTTTTCATTTGTATATCTTCTCTGTTTTTACATAATTTTTAATTTAACTTTTTGCTTTTTGCTTTCCTCCATCATTTTTATTAGTCTGTTTTAAGACTTCTACGTGTTTAGTAGTTTAATAAGAAATTCTTCCTACCGCAAAAATAAAAAAAAAGTAGTGTTTCCGGAATGCGGGTGAAGGAAAAAAAGACTCATATGCAGCTGGCCAGAAATATTTTTAAAATATTTTTGATAAAGATCATTGAAATAGAACTTTAAAGATAACTTTTATGTACAAACAGTATGAAGTAAGCCCTGAAGACTAATGTATCAACTACTAACAAAAGTCTGCGGCCAGGTCAGAAAAATTTTATTTTTCACCCTGCCAGTTTCCGGAAACACTACATTTTTTATTTTCCCCTACTGTAATTATACTAGTATTCCTTTGAATTACAAAAACTTGGCCTGCTAATATGAGTTCTCCATTCTAGCATATTGCTCATTGAACATAAAGCTTTAGTGTCATTTTACTATTACAATCATTAAAAATAAATACTACTATTGCTACTGCTACTACTTTAATTGCGGAACGACCGTTTTGAGGGCGCGAAGCGCCCGAATAGGGAGTGTAGCATCCTTTCTCTAGATCTGCGCGTGGCGTAAAAAAATCTGTATATGTACGAAAATTTCTGAAAATGAGCCGGTGGGATGGCGAAATATCGACTTTGCTTCGTGTTGGATGGGGTTAAAATTAGTTTAGCACTGTTTGAAGTATTTGTTTCATAAATTACTTATTTTAATAGAATATAATCTATGTTTTGAGTATTATAATGTAAGATCTTTTATGAAAATTGCAACTTTTGTACAAATAATAGTAATAGTACCAAAACTTTATCTCCTTTGCTTTTTTCCCGCTTCTTCCAGATGTCTGGGCCCAGTCTTTTTTTCTGCGTTTCATTTTCAAAACAACAAAGATGGCCCTGAAAACCAACGAATAATCTCTTCGGCTTTTGAGGTGCATGCATCAACTTTTGGACTGACTATGGCCCATTGAAAGGTAAATCTTCATTTTTTTTTCACCTTTATAGTTTCAACTACCTTTGGAATGTTACATTAGTACTTTTTCTTTGTGTTGACTTTTTTGTATTAAATTGGATTTCATCTCACAAAACAAAATGTTTTTTTCTCGGCCATGTGTTTCATGGATATCATATGGCCATGTTTTCTTTCCACAGGCTTATTTTTATTCATATGGGTCGTGTGTTTATTTCATTTTACTCTAACTATAATTATTTTCATCTCTTCTGTCTTCAGGGTTCAGGTCAGGTGAAGGAGCTTGATTGATGTGATGGGTGACTTTTAACTACCGATCGGCCGACTGGCTGAATCAGCAGTGTTTCAGAGTTTTGGTGGGTGAACGTGCACAACAAAGAAGCAGCATAAAACCAAAATATACATAGCATTATGACTGTATGAACAGATTGTGATTGATGGAGAATAATAAAATGGTCCTATCCTGCTGAATATAAAATTGTGCCAGTTCCATGTTATTCCGTGCAATGTTTACAAGACAAAAGAGAAGACCGTACTGGAAAGCAGAATCAAAATGATAATTACTAGTTGCTATTTTCGTCATTGAAGATTTAAATTCAATATTTATTCGATAATGGAATCATTTTGATTTGGCTTGATTGATTGTTGATTCCTCCATTATCGCTTGCTGCTTACTCTCGAGAGATTTTTGTTTAACATTGGAGCTTGATCATCATCAATTAGAATAATGCCGATTTATATTTGTACGATAAAGTGATATCAAAAGCATTATTGATGACTTTAGCCAAAAAGACAACTGAAATGATAAAAGTACCTATATGTTACTTTTGTTACTTTTGATGCTAGCTCGAATATATTTTCAAACAAGATATCTTTCACAAAAAAGTGTTTTTTACTGGCGAATCAACTTATATTTTCATAAACTCTTTGACGTGAGATTGTAGATAATGCTTGTTATTATTACCGCCGACCCTAATAAATAGTAATGGCATTACTTAGATATACTTATATGAATTATTAGTTTTTTTTTATTCTGCAAGGCAAGGTTCTTGAAAAAATTAGTTTGGACTGGTTTGGATTGATTTTATAAATGAAACATTGGGAACATATTTTTGCCGAACACACAATATCGCAAAAATAGACTCACAAAAAGACAAAATTTCATCACGCAAAAAATCTGACTAGTCTTGATAAGTTACTGGAAATTATTGCTAGGCTGCTGATTCCTTTTCGGAAAATTGATACTACATTTGAAGTGAATGATATCATAAAGAGGTAGCACATTTTGAGAGATTGTATACTAGGTTCTAATGGCTGAAAAGCTCAAGATCATCTTTCAAACTATGCACTATTTTCTTTTAAATTTTGAAGGGAAATGTATAATATAATCTTTGAATTGTTGATAAATTTGTTCTTGTAAAAGTTTTATAGAGAGCTAAGTAATTGTTTCAAAAACTCACAAAAAGATGGGATAAAAGTCTTTCAATTTATTCAGATAAACTACCAGCCTAAAGCCTAATGTAATATCTTTGTTGTTGGTCATTCAGCCATTGCTTCTTTTTTGTCACTTGCACTATTTTTTATAAGAACCAGTAAATTTTTTTAAAGGTTTGGCTGTCCCTTTTTGCACTTTGAGCCTGAAATTGTTTTTGAATTGCTCAAAACCCGGCGTATTTAATTTCTGAGTCTCGTATTGTTCTTATAAAATTCTTATAAAAAAGAAAGAGTTGAGTTGGAAAACATTATCAATAAAAGTTTGACTTATAAAAATAATTTGTTAGTGTCGAAATTTCTTCGCTTTGCGAAAACGGAACGGTCGTTCCGCAACCCCTTTTATGTTACATTAGTACTTTTCGTACATATACAGATTTTTTTACGCCACGCGCAGATCTAGAGAAAGGATGCTACACTCCCTATTTTTATTTTTTATTGTATTTACTATTACAATCATTAAAAATAAATACTACTATTGCTACTGCTACTACTTTAATAATAGTTGTTTTGGAGAACGTAACAGCCTATTGAATAACTAATTACTCCACAACAGTTAGAGACAAGATAATTTATCACGTTTTTTTTATTGGCTGAGGAGGGAAAGTAATGTATGTGGAGTAACTTGTTATTCAATAGGCTGCCCGCGTTCTCCAAAAAAACTATTATTCAACATGACATCGTCACCCTAAGCAATAAAAGGGAAAAGTTTACCGTGTAAGTTGGTCTAATATGTCAACATCCCTCATCTTATAGATAGCATTAAATGGTCAGTTAGTCACACTAGGAAATCTAGCTTTCAGAAAAAACAACATCAGTCATCTACAGGATGTATTTGCACAACAAGGATGAGAGTTACCTGAATCAAGTTCGCAAGACAATTAATTAAAACTTGAAAGTTTGAAACAAAATAAAACGTGCAGCAGGCAAAAACAACCAACCAAAATTTGTCATTCAATTCCCGAGACAGCGCTTCGATTTTTAAGGCCTGGTTTATACGCTAAAGTAAAAATAATTAACCGCATATGTAAATGGGTCATTATTTGAGGTCCGGCAAAATTTCCAGGAAACAGCCTATCCGGTGGTGCGCGGATCTAGGTGGGTTCCGCCTCCCCCGTAGATCTTTTTCTTGGGATGTTGATCTTCAAATTAGTTTTCAAGGTTGGCTTGGCTCAAATTTTTTCATCTATGGCTCAAATTTTAGGCAATTTCTCAAAGTTTTTGAAAATGTAAATTTCATTAAAAAGCGCCGGGTTATTTTTTCATGAATCCCTTTAGAAGTTTTGCGCAGAATTTTTTTGCTTGAGAGTCAAGTAAACGATATAAGCATTAATCTTTGATACGCATTTTGGCGGGACGCTAGTGTGACTAACTGATGGTAGATTGGAATAGACCTTTTTTCAAAGAGGCCACCCTGTTGAATAATTATGTAGTCCAGCAGAAAAACAATGATAAAACCTTGCATAATTATTACAATATGCATGATACAGTGATTATGCATGGCTATATCATTGTTTTTATAGCTGGACTACATAATTATTCAACAGGGCGTCCTCTTTGAAAAAAGGTCTATCTGATTGAAAATATATTTTTTCTATCTGACTGCCAATTACTCTCAGGTACCTAAATAGCAGCCAGGGGCTAGTCTGAGCTCCAGGAGGCTTTTAGGCCTTACTCTTGGTCTATAGGCACTGCTATAGGCGGCCACTAGTGACCCCCACCAGGAATGGCTTGTAAATAGGATTAAAAACAATAGGAAACTTTCAAGATGTTTATCAATAGAGATTTCAAATAAAAGAACGTTTAAAACACAGCTGATTGACTTAGGTTTTGAAACTCTCTATATTGTTTCATTAAAACCTCAGTGCGCATGCGATTTATCCAGAGAATTTCAATATAGACCTTTTTTCAAAGAGGACGTCCTGTTGAATAATTATGTAGTCCAGCCATAAAAACAATGATAGAGCTATATGCATAATTACTGTATCATGCATATTGTAATAATTATGCATGGTCTTATCATTGTTCTTCTGCTGGACTACATAATTATTCAACAGAGTGGCCTCTTTGAAAAAAGGTCTATTCAAAACAAGAGCAGTGCTCATATCCCGAAGAGTAGGAGTTTTACACTCGAAATGAAGGAAGTATGACGTAGCCTACCAGGGGCCAGCTGGGACAAGGGAGGTTGGAACAAAACTTAATAAGAGGCAACCAACTGATTCCAACCTTCCTACTATTCCCAGCTCTTAAGCAAAGAGAAGGGTGTTGAAATTAGACGAGGGATTTCGACATAATAGTACATAGCCATCTCTTAAAACTTAATAAGGGCTATTAGATCAGGCTTACAGTATATATATTATTATTAATTACAACAAACTCCAGCATCATCAAATAAAACAATGACAAGAAAATAATATTCAGTCAGTATTACAAAAAAACTATACCTTTCTTTGTAATTCAATCCCACACTTCTTTATTGAAAGAAAATTCTTCAAAATTGACTTTATCCATATTATGCTGATGTTTTAAGGGAAACCTGGGGAAACCCAGTTTTATCTTTTTGTTGCCCTGAGTTTACATTTTATACCGTAAACGAAAGTGAAAGTGAAATCGGATCTAAAAATCGGGCAAATAAAATCGGTTTTTTTGAGAAACCATGTTTCTCTCAAGAGAAAACAGGTTACGGGACATAATTCGGGCATACCGTACGAGAAACAATGTTTCTCACGCCGTGAAACCTAGTTTTCCTGAGCGAATCAAGATTCTGGAGAAGAAACATCGTTTCCGTCCATTTTTGTGCACATCGTACGCCATACGAAAGAGTTGAGATTTCGCTGAAGATTTTGTCCCTGGTCTTGCTTGTCTTGGTGTTTTTATAGAAAGTTGTTGTCTAGTTTATTATGAAAGGTATAATAGTTATTTGTAATCCTCGAGGGTTGTAAGAACAAGGGTTTATCGTCCCTTTAAATTGCTAAGAACCTATCAGTGTGGTGTATAAGGAACAGTCCAACATACCCCCTCCCCCTCTCCCTCGCTCACAACATTCGACCAGAGTCTTTCTTCTCTAAGCTGTCAAACCAAAGGAAAGCAAACCAAGTCCATGCTGTGACCTTTTGGGGCTATTTACTTTCTAGAAATACTAAAAAATCCATGTTTCCAGCGCCAGAAACATCGTTATTTAGGCTGTTTGTAAAAAATTGTTTGGTTCGTGATTTCTACAGCCAGACGATGTCAATCGAACAAATCGAACGCCGAATCAATTGAACGCAATCAAACGCAATCGAATGATAGAAATTCGATTGCCGAACGCAATCTAAAGCCAATCGAATATTATTTTCTCGATTGATTCGATTGCGTTCGATTAGTGCCTGGATTCGATTGATTCGATTGTGTTCGATTGATTCGATGATTTGACTACGTTCGGTTGGCTTTTGCATTCGACTGGTTCGACTAATTGATAGCAACTCCAGAAGATTTTTCAAGTTTTAATTTTTTTTCAAAATCTATCCTATCTTGTAGAGCTTTGAAAAAGAAAGAAAATGAGGGGTCATAGGCCTCCAGAGGATTAGTGGTTGTAAAGATATTCAAATTTTAGTGTCAAAAATTTGACTAAAAATGTCAAAAAAAAGGTTAGGAAAATAGCTTGGAAAAATTCGAAAAATGTGTCAAAAAAGAAAAAAAAGAAATTTTCCAATCATGCTTCTTAAATTTTACATACCTCTTTTTCTAATGTAGCTAAAGACCTCAAATTTGGAGGGAGAATTCTTTTATGGTGTGAAAATATTATTATATATAAAAATATTTAGTATATTTAATTTTTGAAAAAAGAAGACATTGCATTGTTTTATTTTTGTTTTTGAAGAAAATAGCTTGGAAAAGGTTGAAATGAGTCAAAAAAGGTGGTAGGACCCATTTTCAAGGGGCCTCTGGAAATGGAGGAACAAAAACTTATGAGTAAAGAATAAGTTTTTCTGAAAGGAGAAACCCCAAATGAAAAGAAAATTGATTTCGGCAGAAATAAAAACTTTTTTTTGGGACATTCCCATGCTAAAGAAGCAAAAAAGTTAAAAAAACTACATGAAAATGAAAGAACTAGAATTAGCGATTGTGATTTTTGAATTCCTCACCCTTTTTCTGATAAACATACAAAGTTTCAGCCTCCAAATACATTTTCTTCCGTTTCCAGACACATTTGTTCTTCGATAGTTGCAAATTTTTTTCTCCCATCGGCAAACAATTTTCAAAATGTTGCAAAACGTTTGGCATTAATTACCAATTTGCCGTCTAGCCCGTGTCCACAGAGTGTTAACTGTTATATACCGCTGGAAAGCTAAGATCACAGGCTTTCGTTTAGTAAAAACCGGAACGCTTTAGCATACATAGAAAAAAAGTGCGAAGGGTTCAAAGTTCACGGAAAAATGAAACATTTGGTTTGACCGTTTGACGTCAACGAAAGTTGCATGATTTCTGGAGTCGCTATAATTGATTCTGTTGATCAACGTTGATTCTCGTTCAACATTTGAAGAGTTAAACAAGATGATATGAATCATTTTAGCCTGGATTCTAGAAAATGCAGATCATGCAGGCCCACTGCCCACATGTTTACTGCAGGTTGTGTGTCAAAGCCCGTTTGTTGCGTTGATTTATCTATCGTATCGATACTTAACCTCCTTAATAAGAGGCGCTCGAAATTGAAAGGAATTGAGGTAAATTGGAATCGAATATCGATCGAACGTAATCGAATATCAATCGAACGTAATCGAATATCAATCGAATTAATCGAATTTTACCCAGAATTTTAACTTCGATTGATATTGATTGCATTCGATTGATTCGATTGGAATTTCGTTGGATTCCATTCGATTAACATCGTCTGGCTACAGAAGCAGCCGGCGGAGAGATTTTTTAGAAATATGTGTTCTTATCTTCTAGGAGACCAAATGTTACGACCTACAATTTTTATACAAATGGTCTGTTCTGATTTCTAGGAAACCTTTATTGCACTATTTGTCTCCCTAAACTTATCACTACTTTATGATTGGATTGTGTTCTAAAATCTAGAAAAAACAGTTGGCCAAGATAAACTTGTAAGATATCCACGAAAGATGTGTGTTTGAAAATATATAGAGTTACTAGGCAACAATATTACGTCAATTTTCTGAAGCTTTCTAGGGTTACCTAGACAACAAAAACACGTTAGATGACCTTGATTATAGCCCTGTTTCGTCAGAACACATCATCATTCCTAGCTGATTAATTTTCGAAGATCTGATCAGAACAGATCAAAATTTCTAGCTGAAATATGCTCTCAGAACACATCGGAAAAAAGGGCGCCTCGCCGGCTGCTTTCGTTTCTACTGAAAAATTAGAGTCAGAGAGTCGGAAACCATTTTTCTTGACAGCTGAAACTCCACCATCACCCTCAATGTTTTCTTTTTTGAGAGAAAGAAGAGCAAACGCTAATCTAACCTCCAAGCAGGTCTTGACTGCGGAATCTCATCCCATGCATACACTCTAAGGGGTCACTCACATATCGATGTTTCCTGCAACTAACGTCATTGTAACGCGAGGGAGTGGGGGGGGTCAGAGCTTATGACGCTAAGAAATTTCAACAGAATATTGATTTTCAAACCTGTAACATTTTGTCTTCCATCCTTCGCTACACCTGCCATCTTAATTCAAACACATAAAATATCCAGTTTTCAGAGTATGGCAGAAATCATCGAGATCTCGAGGGCAGAGTTTTATGTTGGAAATTTTCCTTGAGGGCAACGATGACATGCTCTGAAAACTGGCAAAATATAACAGAGATGATATCCAATACCCTTCCATTACATTTGTAGGAATATGTTATTATCTCCCTATAATCATAAAA